>NC_080184.1:1448801-1701301 GCF_950295315.1 Erinaceus europaeus
CTTCTTCTGTCTGGCAGCGGCGGGGAGCCGGTAAGAACTCCCCCACAGACACACCCATTCCTCTTCTGTCTCCTGGGCTGCTGGTGGTGATGGTGAAAACTGGAAGGGAGACAAGAGATTGGACCGAAGAGCTGGCTCACCAGGGAGGGCACCCGCTGCTTCACCCTGGCACCTCATGGGGGGACTCCAGGGCTGGGCTATCTCTCCCTCTGTCTCTGTCTCCTCCTGGCCACTTTGCACATAAGTGAGGCTGAGGGAAGTGGCCGGGTGGGTGATTCCTCAGCTTGGACAGCCCTGGTCAGTCCACCCCCAGTGGCATTTCTGGGTCCTTCCTCCAGCAGCCTCAGTATCACCCCGCAGCCCCCCACCTGCTACGACCCTCCGCCGGGCACAGCCAGGAGCTGGTGCTGACAGAGGACGAGAAGAAACTGTTGGCCAAGGAAGGCGTCACACTGCCCAGTCAGCTACCGCTCACCAAGGTGAGGGGCACCCCTGCACCCCATCCTCCCTCCACTCAAGCTCACTCTCCACTCTCAGGCTCCTGGGCTTAGCAGTGCCTGTCCCCAGAGTCATAAAGTCACCCCAAAAGTCATCTGAGAGTCACCCCCAAAGTCATCTTGGGTGGCCCCCAGAGGGTAGACGCCAGAGCCTGCTTCGCCCTGGCACAGCACGCGAGATACCTCGGCCCTGGGGGAAACTCCGGAGCTGGGGTCCTTCTCCCTCCGTCTCTGTCTCCTGGCCACTTTGCACATGAGCAAGGGGGCCGGGGGGCCGGTAGGGTTCAGTAGAGTGCAGACTTGCGGATTTGGAGTGCTGACCTTAACCCCCAGCCCTGCACTGCGTGGGCCAGATTGCTGCCCTCTCTCTCTTTCCCTTCCTCCCTCTTTCTCTCTTCCCTCTTTATGATCTTCCTGTCATCACCATGGCTACACCACTCCATGCCAACTATTTCAGACAGAGACAGAGAGACCCGAAGTCACCGAGCTCCCTGGTGCTGCAGTGCTGGGGGCTGGAGCCCGTGGCAGAGCAGGTTCCCTCTCAGCTGAACTATCTAGCTGGTCCTCATCTCCCTAGTCTGAAAAGAAGAATCAATCTTTTTATTTAACTCATTCTGCTTTCAAAGATATATATATATATACTTTTATTTTATTTTATCTTATTTTATTTTATTTTACTAGAGCACTGCTCAGCTCTGGCTTATGGTGGTGCAGGGGATTGAACCTGGGACTTTGGAGCCTCAGGCATGAGAATCTGTTTGCATAACCATTATGCTATCTACCCCTGCCCCAGAAAGAGGTATATTTTAATTGAAAATATTTTTTATTTTAACGAAAGAGAGAGAGAAAAAGACCAGGGGCCAGGCAGTGGCACAGTGCACAGGAACCAGGGTTCAATCTCCCAGTCCCCACCTGCAAGGGGGAAGCTTCACAGGCGGTGAAGCAGCTGTCTCTCTCCCTCTCTGTCTCTCCCTCCTCTCTCAGTTTCTCTCTGTCTCTATCCAATTATATATATATATATATATATATATATATATATATATATATATATATATTAGAGAGAGAGAGAGAGAGAGAGAGAGAGAGGTGCCAAAGTAGTGCTCAGCTCTGGCTGATGGTGGTGCTGGGGAGTGAACCTGGGATCTCAGAGCCTCAGGCAGGAGAACCACCATGCTGTCTCTCCAACCTAATTGAAATCTTTTCTTTCTATTTTATTTGATAGGACAGAGAAACACTGAAAGGGGAGGGGGAGATAGAAAGGAAGAGAGACAGAGACTCCTGAGCCCTGCTTCAGTGCTCATGAAACTCCCCCCACCTGCAGGTAGGGAGCAGAGGCTCGAACCCAGGTCCTTGCACATGGTAACATGTGTGCTTAACCAAGTGTGCCACCGCCTGGCCCCCAGTTTGCAGAAATTTAAGGGTGAAGTTCTGTGGTTGAGTGCTTATGGTAGCTATGAAAATAAGACAGATCAAACACGTGTGTATGAGAAACTAGCAGAATTCTGACATATTAATATAGCTTTATCAATCTGGAAGGCAAAACTAAATTAATGGATCAAATCTATGAGCATACATAATAAGGAAATCAGATTAAAAAATTTATTTTCCCTGTTGTTGCCCTTTTTTATATTATTGTTGTTGTTGTTATTGATGTCGTTGTTGTTGGGTAGGACAGAGAGAAATGGAAAGAGGAGGGGAAGACAGAGAGGGGGAGAGAAAGACAGACACCTGCAGACCTGCTTCACCGCCTGGGAAGCGACTCCCCTGCAGGTGGGGAGCTGGGGGCTCGAACAGGGATCCTTACGCTGGTCCTTGTGCTTTGCGCCACGTGCACTTAACCTGCTGAGCTACCGCCCGACTCCCAAGAAATCAGATTTTTAAAAAATATTTGTTAATGAGAGATAGAGGACAGGAAAAAAAAAATGAAAAGGGTGGGGTTAGATAGCGTGATGGTTCTGCAGAGACTCCCCTACCAGAGGCTCTGAGGTTCCAGGTTCAATCCCCAGAACCACCATCAGCCAGAGCTGAGCAGAGGTCTGGTGGAGAGCGGGGGGAGGGGGAGAGAGATAGCTGAACCAGGACACCTGGGATCCCAAGCCCTGCGCGCTATTCGTCTGCACTTTGAGCTGATTTGAATTTTTTAAAAAATATTTATTTATTCCCTTTTGTTGCACTAGTCTTATTGTTGTAGTTATTATTGTCCTCGTCGTTGTGATTTGAATTTTGTTACCTCTTTTCCTGCTGGGGCCGAGGATCTGGAATTGGGGGGAGGTTTCTACCTGAACATGGACCCCCCCAAGACCCTGTCCCCCGGAGCCCACTTCTGTTTCTAGTCCCTGACTTGAACCTGGAGTCAGGAAGGTTCTGGCTAAGGCGCTGTTCCCAAAAGCGGCCAGCAGGGGACGCCCGGTTATGAATGAGGGGCTGGCACCAAGCACCAGGCCCCAAGGGGCCTGAAGCCACCCCCACCCCTGGGTGCCCGGCACCCGCGGGAACAGGGTGGGGTGAATTTGTGGGGTGCAGGGCACAGAGTAGCCCCCAGTCCCCCCGCCCCAGCCCCTCGCAGCCTGCTCCTTGTCTCTCTGGCAGTTTGAGGAGCGGGTCCTAAAAAAGATCCGCCGGAAAATCCGGAACAAGCAGTCGGCACAAGAGAGCCGGAAGAAGAAGAAGGAATATATCGATGGATTGGAGATTCGGTGAGGTCGGGGCCCTGGGTTCCAGCTGGGCTGGGGGAAACCCCATATAGCGGGGGTGGGGGAGAGAGCAGAGATCATTCAAGGAGCTCCTTTCTCCTGGTGCTGTCCATGGCACATGGTTTCAACTGGCGCCAGTAAGGTTTGGGGCTCTCCTGCCTGAGGCTCTGAGGTCCCAGGTTCAATCCATAGCTCCACCAGCTGGAGCTGAGCAGTGCTGTGATATATATATATATAATAAAAAAGACCCTACATATGTAAAGAGCTCTTAGAAATCAACAAGAGAAAGGAGGAGTAAGAGCACAGGTCCAGAAAGGACGACAGAGGACCTAGTGGAGGTTGTATTGTTATGTGGAAAACTGAGAAATGTTATGCATGTACAGACTATTGTGTTTACTGTCGAATGTAGGATGTAAAACATTAATCCCCCAATAAAGAAATTTAAAAAGAGGGGGGGGAGGCAGGGCTAGGGAGACAGCACAAAGACACTCTCCTGCCTGCAGCTCTGAGGTCCGGGTTCAGTCCCCAGCACCACCATCAGCCAGAGCTGAGCAGGCATGGCTTGGGGCCCCCACACCCTGGGGTCCAGGGCAGGCTGGGGGCTCTGGGCCTGGTTCTGCCCCTTTCTGGGGGTTCAGGCTGGCAGGTCATTCTGAGAGTCTCCATGGTACTGTCTCCCCCTAGCATGTCAGCCTGTACGGCCCAGAACCAGGAGCTGCAGAGGAAGGTCCTTCAGCTGGAGAAGCAGAACCTGTGAGTCAGGCTGGGTCCTGTGAGTTGGGGGGACGGGGTGCTCACAGAGGCCTTTGTAGGGGGGCAGCATGGGTGGTGGCTGGACAGAGCAGCAGGATAAGGATTCACCAGGAGAAGGATTCACCAGGATTGTGAGGAAGAGGGAGGGATTTTTGCTTGGGGTTTTGAAGGATGTATAAGAGTTAAGTGTGCTTGGGGAGGGCATCCCTGGTGGAGGACATGGCCAAAAGCTGAGACTGTGATGTGTTGAGAACTACAGATGATTCTCACTCAAGGGGCACCATTTAGCCACTTATTATTATTATTATCATTATTATTATTGCTATTATTGTTATAGTACTATTATAATTTATCCAAAGAATGAACCCAGACTTTGATATGTACTTGTCATCTCCCTGAATCAATTAAAAAATATTTGTATCAGGGTCCGGGTGGTAGCGCAGCAGGTTAACGCACATGGTGCAAAGCACAAGGATGGAGCTCAGGACCTCAGACTTGAAAGCCCGGTGTGCTAACCACTGCACCCCCTCCAAGGTCATCTACAGGGTGACTTTTTCAGACAGAAAAAGACAGAGACAGAGGAAGACCAAGACACCACAGTCCTGAAGCTTCCTCCAGTGTGGTGGGGAACAGCCACAGTGTATGGGGCTCCGTGGGTGCTGTCCATGGTGCTGAAAGAGTAGAGGACCCCCCCTCACAGCCCTGCACACCCTCCATGGGCTCCCTGGGTGCTGTGCATGGTGTTGAGAGAGTAGAGACCCCCACCTAGCCCCGCACACTCTCCATGGGCCCCCTGGGTGCTGTGCGTGGTGCTGAGAGAAGAGAGACCCCCCCCCAGTGTGTGCAAAGGTCCTGGGGCAAGCCCTGACTGGTGTGTCGGAGTCTGATGGAGCAGAGGGTGAGGGAAGTGGGATGGCAGGGAGGGGAAAGGACAGGTCATGAAAAACTTCCTGGGTGTGGGGGCTACTGGAAGTGAGTTCAGACCGAGCGAGGTCTGCTGGGGATTCACCAAGGCCACTGGTCCCCTCAGATCCCTCCTGGAGCAGCTGAAGAGGCTAAAGGCCCTGGTGGTTCAGTCCTCCGGCAAGTCAGCCCAGACGGGCACCTGCATAGCTGTGAGTCCTGGCCTGGGCCCCCCACTTTGCCCCTCTCCGGGTTAGGGGTCTGGCCCTCAGCCTTGGGGGGACAGGGTGTGGGGGAGGAGAGATGGCCGAGCCCAGTCTACTAGGCCTGTTTCCCTGCTCACAGGGGAGGGGCAGGGACAGGGTGACCTGCCCCCGTCTCCCCCAGGTCCTGCTTCTCTCCTTTGCCCTCATCGTCCTCCCGTCCATCGGCCCGTTCACCCCCAGCAAAGCTGAGAACCCTGGAGACTTCACTCCTGTACGAGGTAGGAGGGCTGGCATACCCCCCACCCCCCAAAAAGCCTCTGGCTGGACTTCGGGAGAAACTCTTTATGAGTCCCCCCCCATGGGGCTCTGGAGAATAGGGGGTGCTCTTGTGAAGCCGGGGGGACATGGTTAAGAAGGGTCCCACTGCCCTCCTGTCCATCCCTTACCAGCCCCCCGCCCCGATCCCACCCAGTTTTTTCCAGAACTTTGCACAACGATGCTGCCTCCAGGGTGGCCCCTGGAGTCACATCCGGCTCGGAGGTCCCAGGACGCCGGCCCGAGGGGGTTACACCCCAAGATGAGTCTCCAGGCAGCCACGGAGCACCCTGGGGACCCCAGCACCCCTCTGGGCTAGATGGCTCCTCCGAGGAACTGGACAACTCGACGTTGGTGGTGGGGGGCGGCTCCCTGGAGGAGCTGGGCACCCCTGCCCTGCTGGGCTGGGCTTCCCCAGAACCCGCACTGGACTCAGGCCTGGGGGCACTGGAGGCAGGGGTGGCAGGGGAGCTGTGAGTCCCCCACCCCGAGGCTGAAGACTCCCCCCATTCCTAGGACCTAGCCCCCAGGACATGACCCCCACCCCCACTCCAGGCCCCTTTGCCTAGGGGGAAATCCTTTTTCCAAATCCGGGGGGTGCACAGGCCTTCAGCACCCCCAGGGGCTCCCCCTGCCTGCTACTTCGTCCTCAGGGAGGGCTGTGGGGACCCTAGCCCTGAGGGGAACAGAGGATCCACTTAGTCTTCCCCTTTTCTAAAACTGCTTTGAGGCTTAATATTTTGGCAGAATGCGCTGAGGCAGAGGCGTGGCAGGGGGAGGCCTGAAGAGGGGCCTGGGGTCCCCCTCTCCTAGACACAGAGGCTGGGCCAACCAGGGTTGGGGGATGGCGGGGGGAGGGTGTCCCCCCAGGCTGCATGGGCGGTTCTGCAGGCGGCTGGTGTAGCTTCAGCACCATGGACAGCGGCACCGAAGGCAGGCGGGGCCATCTGGAGCCCAGGTCCTGCACACTGGGGGGGTGCAGGGGGGGCAGCTGACAAGCCGGGAGGCTGAGTCTCCAGGTTCAATCCCCAGAACCACCACCAGCCAGAGCTGAGCAGGGCCCTGGGCTCTCTCTCTCATTAAAATAATAAAAATAATTATATATGTGCCCCAGGAGGCAGGCCGGTGGATTCAAGCTTGAGGTCGCACGTGTTACCATGAAGAAGACCCTGAGTTCAAGACCCCTCTCCACCTGCAGGGGGAAGCTTCAGGAGAGGTGGCGCAGGGCTGCAGGAGTCTGTCTCTCTCCCCATCCCTTCTCAATTTGTCTCTATCCAATATAATAAAATAATAGAACACACTTGGCCACCAGAAGTTGTGTGTTTATTGCATTGGAGATGTGTCTGGAAGCTGGGAGCCCGAAAGGCAGTACGAGCCTCTCGTGTTCCCCGAGATGAGGTCTGGTTCCAGAAGGGGCCCCCATGTGTCCTGGGGGGGCCTGTGAAGGCAGCTTGGGGGTGTGGGTGTGAGGGGAAGGGGGGGCAGTTCCTCTGCAGGCTGGAGGCCCGGGCAGGCCTCGCCCTGCCTCCCCCAGCCCTGAGTCAAGGATTGGGTTGTCAGTCCAGTGGGGGTGCTCTGCCCCAGCCCCCCTCTGCAGACCCTGGAGTCAAAGGAAGACTGGCCCTGGTTGGGGGGGGGGCTGGAGTAGACCTGCTCTCAGAACCCCCAGTTTTTACAAAACACTCTGCCCTCCCCAGCCCCCTGGTCAGCTGGGAGACCCTTCCTCCTTCTTGACTTTTTTGGGAGGGATCTGGGAGGCGGGGCTGTCCGGCCACTCTCTCTTGGGGCTGGGGGGACTTGAACCGTTGTGCTGGGGTTGGGGTTTGGGCTCCTCCTTGAGCTTCTGCTTGGGGGCGGGCGGGCGGGGCAGGGGGGGCAACGCCCTGTCCAGCACGCAGGGACCCCCCCAGACCGGGACGGGCAGGCCTAGATGCCCCAGCAGGCGGGTCATGACGAGATCCACGTCGCCGTGGATGAGGAGGTCAGCGTGGCGGTCCTGCGGGGGCCAGGTGGAGGGGGTCAGGGCATGGGGCTCAGGGGTCCGAGGGCGGGGGGGGGGTCCCCGGGGCTGGCACCTACGTGCTTGGTGCGCTGCAGGTTGACGATGACCAGGCGGCCCCCACGGCGCTTGGTGGCAAGGGGCAGGTTCCCGCTGGGACGGATTTGCAGGGAGGTGCCCAGCGTGATGGACAGGTCTGCGTTCCTGGGGGCCCGGGGGCGGGGTTAACAAAGGCCTCGCCCCTGGGCCTTCTAGCCCCGCCCCCGAGGGCAGGAGGAGCTGCCATTCTTAGAGGGGGAAATTCAGGCTTCAGGTAGGGTGCTGATGGCCACCTCTTTCAGGAAGCCTTCCCCGACTCGCCTGAGTGCCAGGGCCCCTGTCTCCGGTGGAAGCTGCTGGGGATTCTGCCTTCTCCCCCGCTGCCAGTTTCCTACTTCTGCCTCACTCTGGGGGTTTGGGTGAAGGGAGGGAAGGAGGCAGACCTGCTGGCCTCATCGGCCAGAGTGAGGTCCCGGTCAGGCAGGGCGTCCTCCCAGTCCAGGATGGTGTCTCTCAGCTCTCCCCTGCGCAGTGGGGGTGGGGGTTCAGCCTGGAGCCCCCCCCCCCAGCCTCCCTCTCCCTCTTCCCGCAGGGGCCTCACCGGCAGGCCCGCAGTCCCCTGGCTTTCGTCTGTGTGCACAGTCGTCCGGTGGCCTTGAGTCCCATGGTGCCCACCACCGTGTCCCGGACATACTGCCTGTGGGGGTGCACGGAGGTCAACTCCACAGCCTGATGGGGGGACCCCCTCCCTGGGAGGCCACAGTCCTTTGCAGGGACGGATGATTGGCAGTTCACCCTTCAGGGGTGCTGGGGGCGGGGCTGGTTGGAACCCCACCTCTCAACCCTCCCCCCACTTCAGCTCAGAGAAGACGTGCACACAGTGATCCTGGCCCCGAGCTTCTGCTTTGGTCAATAAAGCTTTATTGGCACACAGCCACACTGAGCATAGGGGGCAGGTTAGGGCTGGTTAAGCACTCACACCACAGTGTGCAAGGACCTGGGTTCATGCCCCTGGTCATCCCCTGCAGGAGGAAAGCATCACAAGTGGCAAAGCAGGGCTGCAGGTGTCTCACTGTCTCCACTTCCCCCCCAATTTGTCTTTGTCGTCCCCCCCCAAAAAAAACTAACTAAAAAACCAAATACAATGGGTTCATAGTATGATTGCATATATTAAAAGACAATCTGGGCTAGGGAGACAGCATAAAGGTTATGCAAAAAGCCTTTCAAGCCTGAGGCTCTGAGGTCCGAGGTTCAATCCCCAGCACCACCATAAGCCAGAACTGAGCAGTGTTCTGGTAAAAAAAAATTTTTAATTTAATAATAAGAAAAAGAGATTAAGTCTATTGTGGTGCTGGGGACTGAACCTGGGACCTCTGAGTCACAGGCAGTAGAGTCTTTTTGCAGGACTATGATGTTATCTTTCTAGCACTTTAAAAAAAATTTTTTTAAATTAACAAAATATTTATTTATTCCCTTTTGTAAGTTACTATTGTTATTGATGTTGTCGTTGTTATTGATGTCAACAGAGAAAAATGGAGAGAGGAGGGAAAGACAGAGATGGGGGGAGAAAGATAGATAACCTGCAGACCTGCTTCACCGCTTGTGAAGCTACTCTTCTGCAGGTGGGGAGTGGGGGGGGGGGTTCGAACCGGGATCCTTACACTGGTCCTTGCACTTCACGCCACCTGCACTTAACCTGTTGTGCTACTGCCCTACTCCCCTGTTTAAGATATTTTAAAAGATGGAGGATGGGAGGCAGAGAGGCAGAGACAGAGGGGAGAGATACCACAGTGCCACTCCACCACTCCTGAAGATTCCACCCTGCAGGGGCTCTCCGGTGGTGGCTGGGGGCTTGCTGATGGAGCCGGGGGCCTCTCTCCCGTGTGGGTCCTGGGTGTCACCGCTGGGCCCAGATGTGCTTCTAAGCTCTGGGCTGTGGTTGTCTCTCACCTCGGCCAAAGAAAGACCCGCCTCCGCTCAGTCCTGCACCCCAGACCTTCCGATCTCAGAGGTAACTCTGCTAGGCCCTTTGGTGGAGCGTCCCTACCTGGGAAGTGGAGCCCGCACCTGCCTGCCTGCAGCCCGCACCTGCAGCCCGCACCTCCATCCACCCCCTAGCACTCACGTCCTACACCGGACACATTCTTCCACAAACATGTTTCCGTGAAGCTCTGCCAGCTTGTCCCTGGGGGAGGAGGAGAAGACAGAGGCTTGGAGGGGCCGTCCACTAAGCTTTGCGCCCTGACTCCACGCCCTCCTCCCCCAGGAAGTCCTCCATGCAAGCACAAAGGGGACTCCAGCTCTCCAGAAGTGTCCCAGAGGATGTGACAAGGGCAGGGTCAGTCTGGCTTGCAAAGTCCGAGTAAGTGCTTAGTGCCTTCCCTGGTTACCTAGATGCTTTGCCATGTCGGCCCAGGGGGAAACTGAGGCTGGGCAGGGCAGCGATACCTGGGGAAGCCGGAGCGCACGTGTAGTCCGTCCACATTCTGGCTGACCAGGAAATGCAGGAGGCCCACGCGCTCCAGCTGCACCAGAGCCATGTGGGTCTGCGAGGGCCCTGCGCTCTCGAAGGTGGTGTCGAAGGTGGGTGTCAGGCCCTGCTCCGCCATCGTCCACACGCCACGGGGGCCCCTGAAGGGGGAGGGCAGGGAGAGAGGCGAAGACAGAGACAGAGAGTCACAGGCAGAGACAGAATAAAAGGCAGAGAGACAAGAGGCGTGTAGAGAAGTAGAAACGGAGAGAGAGTTTGAAACAGGTGGGGTAAGGCTCAGAGAAAGACAGGAAGACAACGAAAAGCAGAGACGGAGAGACAGAGAGACCAGAGCCGGCAAAGTGAGCCCAAGCAAGAGACTACATTTCCCAGCATCTCTCGCAGCTAGTGGTGACTAATAGCCGCACAGACTGAGCCCCCCCAAGGCCTACATTTCCCAGTGTTCCTTGCAGTCCGAGGTTCAGAGACACTTCCCACCGAGTCACGAAGGTCGGGGGTGGGGGGGGAGAGGAGGGGACTACACACATGACTACATTCTACATTTCCCAGCATTCCCGATAGCCAGCTCTGGTCAGGTGACACTGTTCTGGCCAATCGTCATGCACAGAGCTTAGAAAGAAAACTACATTTCCCAGCGACCCTTGCAGTCAGTAAGGTCAGGGAACCCACCTCTGCTCAATGGGATGTACCTGGGGGGGCAGGCGGGCATGTGATTTAAAGGGATATGCTTTTGAAGGTGAGTGGTCCAGCCTGTGCCCTCAACCCCGGGGGGCCCCTGCAAGCCCACAGACCTGAAGTCAGGGATGCCCGAGGCAGTGCTGATGCCGGCGCCCGTGTGGAACACCACATTGGAGGAGTGCCAGACCAGCTGTGCCAGCTCCCACACCTTCCGCTCCAGCTCTTCCGGGGGGTCGAAGATCTGGGGGGCCCAGGCACAAGAGAGGAGTCAGCGGGGAAGCAATTCCAGAAGCCAGACCTTCCACCTTCTGTACCCCACAATGACCTTGGGTCCATCCTCCCAGAGGGATAGAGAATGGGAAAGCTATCAGGGGAGGGGAAGGGATAGGGCGATCCGGTGGTGGGAATTGTGTGGGGTTGTATCCCTCCTATCCTACGGTTTTGTTAATGTCTCCCTTTGAAAATAAAATGTGTCCGGTCTGGGCTAAGAGAGAGGCCTGGCTTGGACCGCACTGTCAAGCTGTCCTTGATGCAAACGTTAATGTGGTGGAATGTGGCTTTCTGTGGGACTGGTCAGTGGGCCCCTCAATCCCCTCCATCCGCTGTGAGGACTTGGGGGGGGGGTCTCTTCCCTTCTGTAAACTGGTGGAAAGGGGAGCTTCTTCTTTCTCTCTTTTTTTTCTCTGCTTCTCTTAATGAGAACCCTGCTCATCTCTGGCTGATGGTGGTCCTGGGGTTTGAACCTGGGACCTTGAAGCCTCAGGCAAGAGAATCTCTTTGCATAACCATTATTCAGGAGTGTCAGCTTTTTATATACAGGTGGATCAGAGAGAGGGCTGGAGAGCCAGGCACTGGATTGGGGGCATCAGGGAGGGGGGTGCAGGCCCCCAACATCTTCCCCCATCTCATAATTCTAACCATTTCTAGATCAAGGAGCTTCGGAAAACAAAGCTCTTAGGTCCCAACTATTCGGCGTGATGTCAAAGGGGAGTGGCCGTCTGGAAAATTGGGATGGCGGGTTGGCATCACTGAGGTCATCTTGTTTCCAGACTGATTTTTATCAAATGGGCAGTTCAACTCAATCTAATTTATTATCCACCTTGGCCATCCCCTGCCCCCAGGGCAGCACCAGACAGTCTTTGTTTTTTGGGGGAGGGGGGATTCCCCCATTGGGGTGGGTGTCTTTCTGATAATACCTGCTTCCGTTCACCCAGCTCTTTCTCCACCCCCTCCAGGATCAAGAGCCAGCTGTCCAGCTCCCTTGGTCCTGCAAGTGTCCCTCTTTGCACCCCCCCCACACACAAACTTTTTGGTCTGCAATACCAAGTTCCCTCCTAGCACCGCCCTCCTGCACCCCCACTACAGGCTGTGCCCCTCTTTGTCCCGGCAGGCGGGGGGGGTCCCTAGCATGGGCGTGAAGGGGTCCCCGGGTGCCCCCCTTCCTGGCCAGCCTATCCCACTTGGATACTGCCAGATATTCCCACAATGCCCCGCAGCCGCCGGGCCCCGAACACCCCCACCCTCGGCCCCGGGTGGGTGTAGGAGGCGATCGCCGGGGAACCACCCCACACCCCGATGTCCCAACTAGACTCACCTCCGGGAGGCCGCACTTGCCCTTGTCCGCGTACGGCGAAAGCCCCGCCGCATAATTGACCGACATCCTAAGCGGCCCAGACGCGGACAATAAAGTTTCTGTTGTTGTGGCCACTTCCGCCGGAAATTGAGGGACGGGACTCGAGGGAGGCGGAGCCGCGTTCCTGGCCGGTCCCACACGTTACCCAGAGCGCGTGCGCGGACGCTGCGAGCGCCATCTTAACTGCTGGCAAATAGCGGCGTTTCCGGCTTTCAGTTCAGAGTGGAGGGACGGGGTGGCCGAGGGGTGGCCAGATGCCAAAAGCCCCCAGCACCACGAGGCGCTCAGGTCATGGTTTCCATGTGTTTTGCAAATCTGAATGACACCCCCCACACACACACATAAACATACACATCCCCACTTGACTCCGTAGGCCTTGGGAACAAAATGGGAGCTGGGACCTCGACCCCTGCCTCCAATCCTGGGGCTCTCTGCTGCACCTTCTGGACGTTTCCACAATTGCACGAAGCACAGTTCAGGTGCACGAAGGAAAGGGCTCATTTTGGGGGGGGAGGGTCCTTGAAAAGAGCCAAGAACCCCATTTCAAGTTTGGCTGACCATTGCTCACGCGGGTGGGAATTGTCACAGTCAGATAAGTTGGAGAAACGCTTTGCAAGGTCACTGCGGCGAGGGTGGCGGTGGGGGGCTGCAGGACTCCCTGGAAAAACACGTCCTGGTCACCTGCTGGGGGCCCCGTGGCCAACGAAAGTGTCACCTTGTGACAGATACAGAGCACAGGTGTCGGACCCACGGTGATTGCATGTGATTGCGGAGCAACCAGGGCTGAGTCCAGGAGACACCTGGCCCTACCTGGAGACATCCAGTAAGGCTTCCTGGAGAAAGGGGCCCTGCAGCAAAACCAAAAGGACAAGCCTGAGGGAGTCTGGAGTGACTTGGAGTCCAGCATTAGTGCCCCTGGCGGAGAGGACAGCAAGTGCACAGGCCGGGATGGGAGGTAGCAGGGGTGGCACATTCCAGAAACTGAGCTGGGTCTCGGGTGAGGAGAGGGGAGAGCCTGGGTGTCTTCCCGCCAGGAGCCCCGTCCAGTCCGCCAACCGGCAGCCCCGCTGCCAGCCTGTCTCCTCCCCCCACCCCACCTGGGCGCATCCCTGGCCCCCTGGGGCAGCCGCCCTGCTCAACTCAGAGGCGATCGGGTGTCTGTCCGGCTGAGCGCACGACGCAACGGCCCAGCTGGGACGGGTAACTGGAGCTGCCAGTGGGCACTGGTGCCGGGCTGGGCTTGCTGGAGCCGGGGAGGTAGGAGGAGAGGCCAGAGCAAGAGGAAGCCCAGGCTGGAAGCCCCTCTTTCCTCCAAGCCCTGACATGGGGTGGGGGAGGAGAGGCAGGGGAGGGGTCCCAGCCACTCAGAGGGGCCACCCAGGCACCCAAGTGTCGGGCACCACATGGGTGGACACACACACACCACTTCCCGGGTGTCACCCCTCTTTTCCTGCCACTGCCTTCAATAAGCTCCCCCCACCCCCCCCACCCCCCCCACCGCCTGGGCCCTGCCCCTGTGCCACCTCTCTCCCGGAAGTGGCTCCAGACGGAGCACCTGCGCTCCCCCAACCCCAAGCCTACCGACACCCCCCCCCAGTCAACCTGTGGGCTCCTCTGGGGTGTCCTGTTACACTCTGCCAGGTGTGATTGAATCCTTTGTGGGGGAGGGGGAAGGCTAGGGATGGGGGGTGAGTATAAACGGGTGTATTGGTTAGTGGAGGGGAGGATGAGTGGATGGATGGATGGATGGATGGATGGATGAAAGGATGGATGGACATATGAGTGAATGGTGGATGGGTGGGTGAATGGGGGTGTGGATTGATGGGTGGATGAGAGGATGAGTAGATGGATGAGTGGCTGGGTGGACGGATGGACAGATGACTGGAAAGAAGAATGAATAACGGTGACTAGATGGGCAAGTGGATGGATTGGCAGTTCAACAAATCAAGGGTAGACAAGTAGACTAGGGGAGGATGGAGAATAGCCCTGGGGAGACTTCAATACTGTGGCGTCTCCCCCTCTTCCTCTGCCTATCTGTCGAAAAAAAAAAAAAAGTTTCCCAGTTCAGAGCCGTGAATTGGTGTGTGCAAAGCCCCAGTCAGTCCAGAAACAGGAAAAGGAGAAAGCTGGGGGAGTGGGGTGTGTGTGGTGTTGAAGCATGATATTTTATTTTATGAGAACCCTGCCCAGCTCAGGGCTGATGGTGGTGTGGGGGATTGAACCTCAGGCAGGAGAGTCTCCTTGCAGAACCATCATGCTATCTCCCCCTGTCCTTGAAGCATGATTGAAGGAGGCTAGGAGAACAGGGAGGCGCTGGGAGAGGACTCATCCGGTAGAGTGCACACTTTGCTATGCTTGAAAAACAGAGTTCAAATCCCTGGAACCCCCACACACAGGGGAGAGGGGCTGGGGTGTTGCTCTTCTCTCTCTCTCTCTCTCTCTCTCTGGAAGAAGGCAGGGAAGCTTTGAGAGGACCACACAGCACTGAGGAGATGGGGTGGGGACTGGGTGGTGGACCTGAGCTGACATCTCTCCCCATTGTCCTCCCCAAGGTGGCCCGGGGACCTGAGGGACGCTTCCCACAGCTCCGGCCATGAAGACTCTCAGAGCAAAGTTTAAAAAGACAGAGGTGAGTGGGGTCCCTGAGATGCCCCCTGTGCTCCCAAGGTCTTGCTGAAGCGTCGCTGGACTCCTGGGCTGTTGTCCTCTGCCCCTCGCCAGACTCATCGGTAGCTGTGATGTGAGCGGAGCCCTTCCCCCCATACTTCCCCAGAGCCCCCAGGTTCCAGTGAAGATGCCAGTTAGTCTCTGCCTTTCTCCTCCACCACCCCACCCGGTTGCCCATTGGCTGCTGCTCCAAAGCCAGTGCGGCCTCTGTACCTTTGCAGGGGTTGTTCCCTCTGTCTGGAACATCCTCTTCCAGCAGAAAGGCCCGCCAAACCTTCCACACTCTTCCCTTCTCTGGTAAACTCCTTCTCATACCTCAAAATCCAGTTTCAAAAGTCGGGCTCCCACAATACTTCTTTCTGTTTTCCCAGGAAGCAGACAGGAGGACTGGCATCCCGGAGGTGCGGGGGGATGGGGGTAGAGGGAGTCTCTGGCATCTCGCTGTGGGGTGACAGAGAGGAGGCAGGAAGGAGCTGGCCGGACAGAAGTCCCTGCCCTTGGGGACGGAGCAGTCGGGGTGGACTAAGTGGTACCAGAGATCAAACTCGGACCTTATGCTGGAAAGTCCAGAGCTTTGGCCACGGCACCGCCCCATCCCCACCCACGTCACCGTCATTTTAAATCTGATAAATATTTATCTATTTATCCCCAGTGCCCCCCAGCCTATCTCCATGGGCTTTATTTATTTATTTGCTTATTCATGAGAAACTAGACCATCACTCTGGCACACGAGATGCCAGGGATCTCACCTCTCACCGTGGGGGATGTAGATAGAATAATGGTTATGCAAAGCACCTCTCCTGCCTGAGGCTCTGACATCCCAGGTTCAATCCCCTGCACCATCATAAGTCAGAGCTGAGCAGTGCTCTGTTAAAAAAGGGGGGGCGGTCCAGGTGGTGTTGCACCTGGTTAAGCACACACATTACAGTGCGCAAGGACCCAGGTTCAAGCCCCTGGTCCCTGCCTGTAGGGGGAAAGCTTCACAAGTGGTGAAGCAGGGCTGTAGGTGTTTCTCTCCCTCTCTCCTTCCCCCTCCCCTCTCAATTTCTCTCTGTCTCTATCCAATAATAAATAAATAAAATGAAAATAAAATATTTCAAAATAATCTAGCTCCAGGAGGAAGAACAATGGATCAGGTCTTAAGAGTCAAACATGAGGCTTCCAGTTCAATCCCCAGCATCGCATGTGGCAGTGGGAGGCTGTACTTCTCTCTCCCTCAGAAAGAAATGTGTTTAAAGAGATTAGAGACAGAGAGAAATCTAGAAGGAAGGGGGAGATAGAGCCAGAGAGACACCTACAACCCTGCTCCATCGCTCGTGAAGCTTCCTCCCTTCAGGTGGGCACCGGGGGCTTGAACCCGGGTACTTGCACACTGTAGTGTGTGCCCTTAACCAGGTGTGCCACTGCCCAGCCTCATGTCTGAGAGCCCAGCACTTTATCCTCTGTGCCCCCCCCCCCCCAGCCCCCAAGAATCAGTCTGAGAGATTTGCAATGAGCCATCAGCCAATTGTCAAACTGTAGAATTTCCAGGGAACAAAGCCTCAGGTGGAGAACAACCAAGCAAGGACTGGCTAGGGGCCAGCTCAGTCTGCCAGAGCTCTGGCCTCACACAGTGAGGTCCCAGAGGCTGCAGGTTCAGTCCCAGACATCCCCTTATGCCAGAGCTGAGCAGGGCCTGCCACTCTATCTATCTATCTATCTATCTATCTATCAATCATCTATCTATCTATCTATCTACCTACCTACCTACCTACCTACCTATCTATCATCCATCTACCTGTCATCCATCTATAATCTAGATATCTACCCATCTATCTTCTTCTTTTTTAAAATTTATTTTCCCTTTTGTTGCCCTTGTTGTTTTATTGTTGTAGTTATTGTTGTTGTTATTGATGTCATCGTTGTTGGATAGGAGAGAGACATGGAGAGAGGAGGGGAAGACAGAGAGGATTTATTTATTCCCTTTCATTGCCATTGTTGTTCTTATTGTTGTTGTTGTTGACGTCGTCGTTGTTGGCTAGGACAGAGAGAAATGGAGAGAGGAGGGGAAGACAGAGAGGGAGAGAGAAAGACAGACACCTGCAGACCTGCTTCACTGCCTGGGAAGCGACTCTCCTGCAGGTGGGGAGCCGGGGGCTCGAACTGGGATCCTTCCACCGGTCCTTGCGCTTTGCGCCAAGTGCGCTTAACCCGCTGTGCTGCCGCCCGATTCCCATCTATCTATCTTCTATCTATCATCCATCTATCTACTTATAATTCATTTATCATCTATCTATCTATCTATCTATCATTTATCTATCTCTCCTATCCCCCTCCCTCCCTCCCCCTCTTTCTAGCCCTCTCTCTCTGCCCCCTGCATTCCTCCTTTTTTCTCTCTTCCTCATCCCTCCCTTCCTCTTTCTCCCTTCATCTGTCCCTCCCTTCCTCTCTCTCCCTTTCTCCCCCCTCTTTTAAATATATGTTTATTATTATTATTACCTTTATTTACTTATTGGATAGAGGCAGCCAGAAATCGAAGGGAAGGGGATGACAGAGAGAGAGAGAGAGAGAGAGAGAGAGAGACCTGCAGTGCTGCTTTACCACTTGTGAAGCTTTCCTCTTGCAGGTGGGGACCGGGGGCTTGAACCTGGGTCCTTGTGCATTTGTAACACATGTGCTCAACCAGGTGTGCCACCACCTGGCCCCCCTTCCCTTCCTCTCTCTCTTCCCCCCTCCATCCCTCTTTTTCTCTCTCTTCTTCTCTCCCTCCCTTTCTTTCTCTCTCCCCCTCCGCCCTTCCCTTCCTTCCCGGTCTCTCTCTTCCCCCATCTCCCTCTCTCCTGGGCAAATCGTTAAAGACAGAGTAGAACAGCCCCAAACCAAGAGAGCTAATTCTGGCAGGTGGCAGCTTCAGTAGGATTTGGAGTTGAGGTGGGGGGATGGGGATAGTGTTTGCTCCCAGCAGGGAGGGACCCATGGGCCTCCAGCTCTGGGCTGCTTGTCCTTGTCCCAGGGGGAGGGGAAGGACAGCAGCTTGTCCTCTGCCCGCCGCCCCCCCCCCAACCCTAGCTCCAATTTCTCCGCAGGCCAGGCCAGGCGAGGCTGGGAGTCGGGTTCAGCTATTGTCAGGCTCCTGCGGGAGAAAGCTAACACTCCCCTCTGCAGAGGCTCTGCTTCTGTTGCCTCTGCTCTGTGTACCCAGCAACCAGCACCCTCCTCCTGGCCTTGCCTTCTGCACCTGGGAGATGACCCTTCTTCCTCTGATCCTTCTCAAGCCTGTCTGGGCCTCAGCCTGTCCACCCAGAAGATAGGGCCTAGACACTAGAACATGCACCGTTTTGCATGTGAGGCCCTGAGTTTGAGCCCCAGCACCACATGGGAGCACCATGGATGGCCCGGGGGAAGCTCATAGATGGTGGGGCAGAGCTGTGGGGTTTTTCTCTCTCTCTCTTTCTCTCTGATAGAAGTTAAAAAAAAAAGGGAGGGAGGGGCGCAGTGGATAAGTGGATAAAGCACTAGACTCTCAGGCATGGGGTCCCAGTTTTGATCCTGGCCTGAGTTCTGCTCTGCTAGTTAATACACAGTATGAAAAATAAGTGCTTTTTAATTAATAAATAACCCTAAAGACATTCCTATCACTGACACCTGGGAATGAGCCAAAGAATTGTGGTTCAGTGACCAAGTTGGAAATTGCCTTTTTATTAATTCATTTTATTTTATTTTTTTTATCTTTATTTGTTGGGTAGAGGCAGCCAGATATCGAGAGGGAGGGGAGATAGGAAGAGACACCAAGAGACCCTGCAGCCCTGCTTCACTACTTGTGAAGCTTTCTCCCTGCACGTGGGGACCAGGAGGTTTGAACCCAGGTCCTTGTGCACTGTGATGTGTGCACTAAGCCAGGTGCGCCGCTACCTGGCCCCGAGATCGCATTTATTTATTTTTATTATCTTTATTTATTTGAAAGAGCCAGAAATCAAGAGGGAAGGGTGAGAGAGACAGACACCTGCAGACTTGCTTCACTGGCTGTGAAGCGACCCCTCCTGCAGGTGGGGAGCTGGGGGCTCTAATTGGGATCCTTACAATGGTCCTTGGTCTCTGCACCACACGCGCTTAACCCGCTGTGCTACTGCCCAACCCCCAAGATTGCATTTTTAAAAGTTTTATTTTATTTTGTTTTATTTTATTTTATTTGAATGAGACTGAGACAGAGAGATAAAGAAACACACACACATACACACACACATTGCTCAGCTCTGGCTGGTGGTGGTGCTGGGGATCAAAATAAATTTATTTACTTTGGGTAGAGACAGAGAGAAATTGAGACAGGAGGGGGAGACAGAGAGAGGGAGAGACAGAGATTCGTGCAACCCTGCTCTACCACTCATGAAGTTTCCCCCTGCAGGTGGGGTGCGGGGGGGGCTTGAACCCCAATCTTGTCTGTTTTTGCAGAGCAGTCTTCCTCTGAGCATATGCCCCATAACTTCTCTCTGCACTTGGATGAGGATCCAGGTTTGATACCCTGCACAGCAAACGCTGGAGCTCCCCTCCCTTTCCTTCCTTTCCTTCCCTGCCCCCCCATTCTTTTCTTCCCTCTCATGGAGCCAGGGCCTCACACATGCACACTTTCATTGCTTCTGGGCTCCTTTTTCATTGAGCTAGAGAGGAGAGAGCTTCCCCCAGTGTGACGGCCTCTTCCATGTGGTGCCAGGGATGGAACCTGCTGCACCCCTAGCCCAGGGAGCTGGCCCTAGTGTCTCTCTCTCACATATATAAAAATAATAATAATGGCTTTTAACTTGTTTTTTACTTTTTACTTCCGTTCACTTCTATGTTCACTATTGAAAAAAGACTGGGGGCTGGCGATGCTTGGCCTCTCTCCCCGGGGGGCTCCCTACCCTTGGCTTCTGCCCCACCTGCCCAGGACTCAGCATTAATGCACCCCTAGTATCTGCCTGGGTTGGGGGAGCCCCCCAAGGTAGGTACTGGTCATTGGGGGTCCCATTCCCCCAGGAGGAGAATGAAGGCAAAGGCTGGTGAGCCTCTCAGCTGAGTCATGCACGTGTTTAAAGAAAAGAGAAAGAGGAGGGGGCGCAGGGGGTACAGCTAGGGCCCCTAATCAGGTTTGCCCTGTCTCAGACCCCCGCTGGTGGGTGGATGGATGGATGGATGGATGACCAGGACAACCCATGATGGCAGAGGGGATGAGTAACTGGGTGAGATAAGTGAGTGTAAGAATAAGTGAAAGACCCAAATTCAATTTCCCCGCACCACCGGAAGCCGGAAGCTGAGCAGGGTTTGTGGTAAAAACAACAACTAATGATATCAGATGATGATGGAGTGAATTGATGAATGAATGAGGGAAGCTAAGAGAGGAAGCCCACCTGGGCTCAGTGGGCGGGGACAGACCCAGGGCCCTTCCACTTGCGGGGGTTGGGGACAGTTCTCCGAGGAGCTGGGGTCCCGGGGGGCCCTCCTCAGGGGAGAGCTTTTCCCATTCTGACAGCCCTTGCACCCCACCCCCGCAAGCCCTCCTCCCGCTTCGTCTGGTGGGCGAGGCTGTGAATGGAAGGAGCTACACTTCAGGGGGTGTGGGCGTGACCCAGACGGGAGAGGCGTGGCTTCAGAGGGGGCGTGGCTTCACGGTGATGGGCGGGGCTACAGGAGGGCGGAGGCAGAACTCCAGGGGTTGTGTTGGGAGGGGCGTGGCTTCACGCATGAGGGGCGTGGTTTCAGAGCTGCAGGCGGGGCAGCATCGAGGGCGGGGCTACAGGCGGGCGGGGCGGGCACGGTGCTCTGGTCCCCTCGGCGGGTCCCCTTGTACCCCCCTCTCTGTCCCTTGCGGCCCCCGCGGAACCCTGGACGCCATGAAGCAGCTGTGTCTCTGCGCCGCCACCTCCTTCGCGGTAGGGCCCCCCAGGGCCAGAGAGTGTGCGCTGGCAGGGGCCGAGGTGGGGCGGGTGGACAGGACATTTGGGGACACCTATGGAACAGATGGCGACCCTCGGAGGGGCGGTTCAGAAGAGGAGCGGGGGGCAGCTTGGGAGCTACTTTGGGGGACCTTTAGGGAAACAAATGGCACTGATATTTGGAGAATCATCTCTCCAGAGCAGTAGAGGGATTTAGGGCGAGGCTGTGCTTTGTGGGGGGGGCTCTTTTTTGGAGGGGGTTCTAGCACTTCAGGACATTGGAGTTTTGGGGTGTCCTTCAGATCCAGGCGATTCGGGACAGAGGGAGTGTGTTTTTCAAGATTTCATCAGTCAGAGGGCCACTGTGACCTTTTCGGGGGTCAGAGAAGGAAAAAGGACAGGTTTGAGGGTCACCCCAAGGCCATTTGGGGGGCTCTTTGGGGAGACTTTTGCTTTCCTATTGGGAGACTTTGAGGGGGGTCGCTGTGTTTGGGGGGGTCACTTTTCAACTTTTCCTGCTCAGGGACAGTTTGGGGACAGGGGTGGGGGACTCATCGGAGCTGGTTGAGGGGTTTGTGGGTGTTGGATGGGTGGGCCTGGGGGCTGAGGGGCCAGGGAGGCAGATGCTGGTGAGGTGGGTGCAGGTCTGGGGGCCACTGCCTGGGCCCTCCCAGTCCAGGACCTCCTCCCCCCCCACCCGCAGCTGCGGCTCAGCCCAACTGACCTCGGCTCCTGCCCGCCCTGTGGCCCCTGCCCCATCCCCAAGCCGGCCTCCTGGGGAGGCAGGCGGCAGGCAAGTGCCCATGGGCGGGTGGAGAGAGCCTTGGGGGCGGGGCCCGGCCAGTTCAGGGGGAGTGAGGAGTGGAGTGGGTTGGGGATCAGCTATCTGCCCCCAGCCCCATACCTCCTCTGGGTGTGTCCCTATCCCCTTCCACAGAGCCAGGACTGGACCAAAAGTGATGAGAGGCTGCTGCAGGCTGTGGAGAACAATGATGCCTCCAGGGTGGCTGCCCTGATTGCCCGCAAGGGGCTGGTGCCCACCAAGCTCGACCCGGAGGGCAAGTCAGCGTGCGTGCCCTCCCCCATGCTGGAGGAGGGGAAGGGGCTTGGGCCAACCGTGGCCCTGATGCTGACCCCTGCCCTTTGCCCTCTGCCCCTCAGATTCCACCTGGCCGCCATGCGGGGTGCCACCAGCTGCCTGGAGACCATGCTTTCCCATGGGGCCAATGTTACGAGTGTGGATGGGGCAGGTACTAGGGGCCAGGGCTTCCCCCCTGGAGGAGGGGACCAGGGGTTAGAACCCCGGTCCTTGTACTTTGTAGTATGTAAGGTGCCACTGTCTGCCCCCCGACACACACACACCTTCTCTGAAATAAAACCAATGAAAAACTCAGCCCGGGAACATTGCTGTGCATGGGCCAGTGCTAATAATAACAATGATAATAGCCACGTGGGAGCACTTATTACAGTGCTCAAGGACCTGGGTTCAAGCCCCTGGTCCTCACCTGCAGGTAGGAAGCTTCCTGAGTGGTGGAGCAGTGCTGCAGGTGTCCATCTGTCTCTCTCCGCCTCCAGCTCCCCCCCCCCCCAGTTTCACTCTGTCTCTATCCAAAATGCATCAAGATATGCCCTGGAGGCCCCCACAGTCTGGTTGGCCATGCCTCTGGCTGCGTCCCCTTGGCGTGTGTGTCACAAGCGCTCTGTGGCACTGCTGTGTCTGCCTGGGCCCACATGCAGTCACACCACACACGTCACACCTCACTGGCTGGGCTGAGCAGGGGGACAAGCGCAGCTCACGTGGTGTAGCTGGGGCAGGCGGGTCCAAGGAGTATGAAGCGAGGCTGAGCGGAGACAGGGGTCTGGGGGGTCTGCCACGAGGGGTTTGTTGCGGAGGGGGGAACAAGACACACCTCTAGTGCTGGACCCAGCTTGTGGCGGGCAGTAGGGTCTCCTGGACTATCTGGGCGCTCTGCCAATCCTCTCTCTTCCAGGTTACCATGCCCTCCACCTGGCCGCCAAGTATGGGCATCCTGAGTGTCTGAGGCAGCTGCTGCAGGTCAATGCTGTTCTGGTCTCGGCTACTCCCCAACCTCAACTACTCTCCAATCTCAGCTACTCCCCCAACCGTAGCTACTCCCCGAACCTAGCTACTTCCCCAACACTAGCTACACCCCAACCTCAGATACTCCCCCAACCTCAGCTACTCCTCAACCTCAGCTACTCCTCAACCTCAGCTACTCCTCGATCTCAGCTACTCCCCAACCTCAGCTACTCCTCAACCATAGCTACTCCTCGATCTCAGCTACTCCCCAACCTCAGCTACTCTCAACCATAGCTACACCTCGATCTCAGCTACTCCCCAACACTTCACTACTCCCACAATCTCAGCTACTTCGTAATCGTATCTACCCCCCAACCTCTGCTACTCCCCAACCTCGGCTACTACCTAGTCCCAGTTACTTCCCACCTCTGCTACTTCTCTAGCTTCAGCTACTCCTCTACCCCCAGCTACTCTCCCAATCCCAGCCCCCCCCTTAGTTACTCTACCCAACCTCAGAGGCTCCCTTTCCCTAACTGCTCCTGGCTTCCGGCAGTTCCCTGAACCCCCCTCCTCCCAAACTCCCAAAAGTGCCAGGGCTTCTTTGACCCCTCCCCCCCAAGCCTCAACTATTCCTGAGCTTTAAAATAGTCCTTTGTACCCATGTTCAGAGAAGACAGAGAGGGGCAGGCAGGAGGGGAGAGGATAAGAAGCCAAGGAGACTGAGTCCTGGGAGAATGTCACGGGCCTCCATGACCTGTCCCCTCCGTCCCCAGGCCTCCTGTGCGGCGGACACTGTGGACAGCAGTGGGTGGACGGCTCTGCATCACGCAGGTACGTGTGACCCCTCTGCCTAGCTGCCACAAATGGAGGGTGTCAGACTTGAGGGTGCTTCTATAACGGGATGATCAAGACAGAACTCCCTTAGGGGACGTGCAGTCAGAAGCAGGTAGGGACATGGCTTACCAGTAGAGCACATGCCTTACGAGGAGCAATGACCCAGGTTCGAGCCCATGGTTACCAACTGCAGGGGGGAAGCTTCACGAGTGGTGAAGCAGGGCTACAGGTATCTCTCTGTCTCTCTCTCCCCTTTCCCTTTTCAGATTCTCTCTTTTTAAAAATAATTGATTGGGAGTTGGGCAGTAGCACAGCAGGTTAAGCGCATGTGGCACAAAGTGCAAGGACCCGCAGAAGGATCCGGGTTTGAGCCCCCAGCTCCCCACCTGTCACAAGCGGTGAAGCAGGTCTGCAGGTGTCTGTCTTTCTCTCCCCCTCTCTGTCTTCCCCTCCTCTCTCCATTTCTCTCTGTCCTATCCAACAATGACGACATCAATAACAACAATAATAACTACAACAACAATAAAAACAACAAAAGGGAAAATAAATAAATATAAAGAAAAATTTTTAAAAATTATTATTTCTATTTATTTTGATTGTCTCCAAGGTTATTGCTGGGACTCAGTGCCTGCACTGCAAATCCACTGCTCCTGGGGGCCATTTTTTCCCCCTTTTTGTTGCCCTTGTTGTTTATTGTTGTTGTTGTTATTATTATTGTTGTTATTGATGTATTGTTAGATAGGACAGAGAGAAATGGAGAGAGGAGGGGAAGACAGAGGGCTAGAGAAAGATAGACATCTGCAGATCTGCTTCACAGCTTATGAGGCGATCCACCCTGAAGGTGGGGAGCCGGAGGTTCGAACCGGGATCCTTATGCCAGTCCTTTTGATTTGCACCATGTGCGCTTAACCCGATAAGCTACAGCCCGGACCCCATTTTTATTTATTTAAAATATTTTTTATTTTATTTAGATACAGAGAAATTTTTTTAATTATTATTATATATTTCTTTTATTTATTTATTTATTTATTTTTATTTAAGAAAGTATTAATTAACAAAACCATAGGGTAGGAGGGGTACAACTCCACACAATTCCCACCACCCAATCTCCATATCCCACCCCCTCCCCTGATAGCTTTCCTATTCTCTAGCCCTCTGGGAGGATGGACCCAGGGTCATTGTGGGTTGCAGAAGGTGGAAGGTCTGGCTTCTGTAATTGCTTCCCCACTGAACATGGGCGTTGACTGGTCGGTCCATACTCCCAGTCAGAGACAGAGAAATTGAGAGGGTAGGGAGAGATAGAAAGAGACAGAGAGGGGCCAGGTGGTGGCAAACCTGGTTAAGCACACACATTCCAGTGCACAAGGACTGAGATTCAAGTCCCTGGTCCCCACCTGCAGGGGGAAAGCTTCACAAGTGGTGAAGCAGGGCTGTAGGTGTCTCTCTGTTTCTCTTCCTCTCTACCTCCACCTCCCCTCTCAATTTCTCTCTGTCTCTATCCAATAATAAATAAATAAAATAAAAACATTTTTTAAAAAGTCTTAAAAAAAGAAGAAAGAGACAGAGAGACACCTGCAGCCACTGGTGAAGCTTCCCCCCGGCCTCAATTTCTCTGTCTTTAGTCGTGGCTATTATTGTTGTTACTGATGTCGTTGTTGTTGGATAGGACAGAAAGAAATGGAGAGAGGAGGGGAAGACAGAGAGGGGGAGAGACAGACAGACACCTGGAGACCTGCTTCACCGCCTGAAAAGCGACTCCCCTGACGGTGGAAAGCTGGGGGTTCGAACCGGGTTCCTTACGCCCGCACTTGTGCTTTGAGCCATGTGCACTTAAGCCGCTGCGCTACCGCCCGACCTCCTTTCCCTGTCTTCTGTATGTCTGTTTCCAGCTAAAATTGTTGGCCGGCAGAGCGACGCACACACAAAAATTAAATACTAACTTGCAACTGGGGAAATGGCTCAGTAGGAGCTGAGCAGGACTTAAATTTAGTATCTGTATTCTGGAGAGATTTGGCTTTGCTTTGAAGCTTTTCTTGCCCTGTCGCCCAGGCCCTGCCCTTGGTCTGTGCTGCCACCTAGTGGCAGTAGTACTTGTATGCATTCAATTGATTTTCTTTTTTGTTGTTGTTTTTAAATTATTTATCTTTATTTATTTATTTATTGCATAGAGACAGCCAGAAATCGAGAGGGAAGGGGATGATAGAGAAGGAGAGACAGAGAGACACCTTTAGCCCAGCTTTACCACTCGTGAAGCTTTCTCTCTGCAAGTGGGGACTTAATTTTCTCTTTATTTTTAAAAATTTATTAAATGTTTATTATCTACTTATAACTGGAAAGAGATATAGAGAAATTCAGAGAGGAGGGGAGATAGAGAGGGAAAGTGACTGGGTGGTGGCACACTTGGTTGAGTGCACAGTACAATTCACAAGGATCCAGGTTCGAACCCCGGTCCCCACCTGCAGAGGGAAAACTTTGTGGATGGTGAGGCAGGGCTCCAGGTGTCTCTCTTTTTGTCTTTCTCTATCTCCTCCTTCTCTCTCGATTTCTGACCGTCTCTATCCAATAAATAAGGATAATTTAAATTAAAAAATTACAAATACAGAGGAAGAGAGACAAGAGTCATTTGCAACTCTACTCCAACGCATGTGAACTTTCCCCCTGAAGGTGGGGACTGGGGTCATGTGCCCTGATCTCCTGTGTCCCACGCTATTCAGACTGAGAACTCAGAGATGGCTCAGCCTCTGCCCCACCCCCCACACACACCCAGGCTTTGCTACTCAACGGATGCCCAGTAAAGGCTGGTTGCATGAAGTCAGAGAGCCACTCCCTTCTGCATACCCCACTTGGCCCTCCCCCCAGCTTCAGGCATCGAAGAATGAAGAGATAAGCCAGCCCTGGGGCAGGAAGTGGGAGGAGCTAGCTCTTAGGAAAGAGAAGTGTTCAGGGTACACCATCACCTGGTGGCAGGGCTGGGGGTGGATCTCTCCTCTCTTAGCACCAGGCACAGCACCCAGGGAGCCCATGGAGGGTGGGCAGGGCTGTGGGGTCTCTCCTCTCTCAGCACCAGGCACAGCACCCAGGGAGCCCATGGAGGGTGGGCAGGGCTGTGGGGTCTCTCCTCTCTCAGCACCATGCACAGCACCCAGGGAGCCCCATGGAGGGTGGGCAGGGCTGTGGGGTCTCTCTCAGCACCAGGCACAGCACCCAGGGAGCCCATGGAGGGTGGGCAGGGCTGTGGGGTCTCTCCTCTCTCAGCACCCTGCACAGCACCCAGGGAGCCCATGGAGGGTGGGCAGGGCTGTGGGGTCTCTCATCACCAGGCACAGCACCCAGGTAGCCGGCCCCTTTCCCTGTTGAATGTCCTCTCTCTCTTCCAGCTGCCGGTGGCTGTCTCTCCTGCTCAGAAATCCTCTGCTCTTTCAAGGCACATCTGAGTCCCCGAGATCGGGTGAGGCCCCTGGGGACCTTTTTGGGGGACAGACCCGGGACTTTGAGGATCTCCGCCACCAAGTAGGGGCACTCCCGCCGGTCTTCAACAGGGAGCTCAACAGGGCTGAACTCAGGGGCCAGTCTCCTGGGGTCAGCCTCCCTGCCCTGATTCATTCTGCCTGCCCCCCTGCCCCCACACCAGTCAGGCACGACGCCCCTGCTCATAGCTGCTCAGATGTGCCACACAGACCTGTGCCGCCTCCTCCTGCAGCAGGGCGCAGTCGCGAATGACCAGGACTTGCAGGGCAGGTGGGCTCGGGCTTGAGGCTGGTGCTGTGTGCCCTGGGCCTGGTGTCCTGACCTCTCTGGGCCTCTCAAGGCCTTAACGCTCAACAGCGCCCTCTGCCGGCAGGACGGCTCTCATGCTGGCATGCGAGGGGGGCAGCCCCGAGACGGTGGAGGTGCTGCTACAGGGGGGCGCCCAGCCGGGCATCACCGACGCTCTGGGCCAGGACGCGGCTTACTACGGCGCCCAGGCGGGCGACAAGCTCATCCTCCACCTCCTCCAGGAAGCCGCCCAGAGGCCCTCGCCACCTAGCGGTACTCATGCCCCCTTCCCTCCAACCTTCTAGACAGTTTCTTGCTGTTCCTTCTTTCTCGCTCCTGTGGGAGGTTACAAAGGGGTCCCCATCTGCTGCCTTAATAGAGGTCCTGTGCCCCTCCACCTACGCATGACAGTTTCAAGGAGCCTCAAAGGTTTTTGTTTAGAGGGGCCGGTGGTGATGCACCTGGTTGAGTGCTCACATTACAGTGCTCAGGGACTTGGGTTCAAGCTCCCGGTCCCCACTTGCAGGGAGAAAGCTTCACAAGGGGTGAAGCAGGTCGGCAGGTGTCTCTCTTATCTATCTCCCTCCTCTTTCCCTCTCAGTTTCTCTCTGTCCTAACCAATAAAATGAACAGAATAATAATAGAAAAAGAGAAATTCTTGGGAGTTGGGCGGTAGCGCAGCGGGTTAAGTGCAAGAACCAGCTTAAGGATCCAGGTTCGAGCCCTTATTTCCTCTCAATACAACTCCATTTTTCTCTGTCCTATCCAACAATGACGACATCAACAACAATAACTACAACAATAAAACGGGCAACAAAACGGAATAAATAAATAAATATTAAAAAAGAATAACAATTATCGCTTCATAAGCAGTGAAGCAGGTCTGCAGGTGTCTATCTTTCCCCTTCTCTGTCTTCCCCTCCTCCACTTCTCTCTGTCCTATCCAACAATAACGACATCAACAACAATAATAACTACAACAATAAAACAAGGGCAAAAAAAGATTATGAGAAAGGTGATCAAAAAAGGTGTCGTCTTATAATTGTGCTATTACTACAAAATCCACTTTTCCCCCAGTGTATTACATAGTTTTGTATATCAATGGACAAATATAGTATTTCCATTAAAAAAAAGAGACTCTCTTAAAAAAGAATAAGAATTATATATATATGTTATATTTATTTATTATTGGATGGAGACAGAGAGAAATTGGGGGGGGAGACAGAGATGGAGAAAGACAGAGAAACACCTGCAGCCCTGCTTCACCACCACTTGTGAAGCTTTCCCCCTGCAGGTTCCTTGCGCACTGCAGTGTGTGCACTTAACCAGATGTGCCACCGCCTGGCCCCAAGAAATATGTACATAAAATAATCAAATATATATATTTAAATATTTATTTTTCCCTTTTGTTTCCCTTTTTGTTTATCATTGTTATTGTTGTTGTCATTTTTGTTGGATAGGACAGAGAGAAATCGAGAGAGGAGGGGAAGACAGAAAGGGGGAGAGAGTGGTCTGGCAGCGCATGGACCAGAGTGATGTCTGGTTCTTTCTCTCTCTCCTATCTTTCTCATTAATAAATAAATAAAATCTTTAAAAAAAAAAGAAGGGGAGAGAAAGACAGACCCTGAAGACCTGCTTCACCGCCTGTGAAGCGACTCCCCTGCAAGTTGGGAGCCGGGGACTCAAACTGGGACTCTTATGCTGGTCCTTGTGCTCTGTGCCACCTCTGCTTAACCCACTGCACTACCGCCCAACTCCCCAAAATTATATATATATCCCTTTTTTGCCCTTGTTCTTTTTTGTTGTTGTAGTTATTTATATACTGTTGTTATTGAGGTCATAGTTGTTGGTTAGGACAGAGAGAAATGGAAAGAGGAGGGGAAGACAGAGAGGGAGAGAGAAAGACAGACACCTGCAGACCTTCTTCACCGCCTGTGACTCTCCTGCAAGTGGGGAGCCGGGGGCTCGAACCAGGATCCTTATGCCGGTCCTTGCGCTTTGTGCCACGTGCACTTAACCTGCTGCTCAACCGCCCAACTCCCCCTTTTAAAAATTTTTACCCCGCCCCCTAATTTTTTATATTTATTTATTTTCCCTTTTGTTGCCCTTGTTTTTCATTGTTATTGTTGCTGTTATTGATGTCATCGTTGTTGGATAGGACAGAGAGAAATGGAGAGAGGAGGGGAAGACAGAGAGGGGGAGAGAAAGACAGACACCTGCAGACCTGCTTCACTGCCTGTGAAACGACTCCCCTGCAGGTGGGGAGCCGGGGGCTCAAACCGTGATCCTTATGCCGGTCCTTGCGCTTTGCACCACCTGCGCTTAACCCGCTGCACTACCGCCCGACTCCCTCTGAGAATTCTTTCTCTCCCTCCATCCCTTTCTTCCTTCTTTTTTCTTCCTTCCTTCCTTCCTTCCTTCCTTCCTTCCTTCCTTCCTTCCTTCGTCTTTCTTATCAGATAGACAGAGAGACATTGAGAGAGTAGGGGGAGAGAGACAGAGACACACCTGCAGCCCTGCTTCATTGCTTGTGAAGCTTTCCCCCTGCAGGTGGGGAAGGGGGTGGGGGGCTTGGACCTGGATCCTTGCGCATTGTAATGCCACCACCTGGCACCCTCCAAGGAGAATTCTTTGTAGATCACACACACTGCTGTGCACAAGGACCCGGGTTCAAGCCGCTGGCACCATAGGAAGACCCAAGGGCGAAGCTTCCTGCGAGGTGGAGCTGTGCTGTGCTCTCTCCTCTCTCCCTGTCTCTCTCTTTCTCTCTCTCTGGTGGCGAAAGCCAAAAAGAAAGAAGCCCGAGACTGCTCATGCCTTTCTCCAGACCTCAGGGCCCTCCTGCCCCGTCCTGGAGGCACGGTTGTTCTCACTTTGGGGCATTTTATTTTGAGGGTCTGCTTCCCAGCGTCTCGTCAACGTGTCAGGCTTCCACTTGAAAAGCCCTGGTCCGGGGGAGCTAGGGGTGCCCGCCCTCCCCTTCCTGTAGGGCCTCTGTCTCCCAAACAGAACCCCTGAGTCTGGGCTCTCTCTCTCCCCTGCACCCCCTAGAGGACGAGTCTGGTGAGGCCTCATCACAGGTATGTCCATCTGTCTCTCTCCTCGCGCCCCGCTGCCCTTCCCCAGGGTTCTGCCCTGGGAGCACTGGTTAGTGCTGCCACCGCAGGGGATGGGGTGAGATGGGGAAGGGAGGAGGCGTCTGAACTCGCTGGGGGTGTTCCCAAAGTGGTACCCCCGTCGTCTCCTTTCTGCTCTTCCTCCACCAGAACTCTGTGTCCAGCCGTGACAAGCGAGGGGGTCCCAGAAAGCGGAAGGCGCCCCCGCCCCCTGCCTGCACCCCCATGCCTGTGAGAGATGCCCAGCCGCCGGGGGAGGGCCAGGGTGGCTCAGGCAGGGTGGTGGGGTGGGGTGTGGCTCAGGTGAGGAAGGCTGTGGGGTTCTGGGGCCTGGGGGCGTCGCAGGATGACCGGGAGGCCTACGAGGAGATTGTGCGGCTGAGGCAGGAGCGGGGGCGGCTGCTGCAGAGGATCAGGGGCCTGGAGCAGCATCAGGAGCGGAGGAGGCAGGAGGTGAGCCTGGGGCTGGCCGGCCAGCGGAGTGCCAAATGGGCAGAGAGCTCCCCTTCCTCCCGTCCTGGCTCTGCCCCAGCCCCACGGGCCTTCTCGTGGCTCCTCCTCCTCACATGCAGGCGGGCCCTGCCCCAGGACCCTTGCACAGGCTGTGCGGGTGGGCGGCCTAGAACACTCTTTCTCTCCTACCTGCTGCTCCCGTCCACACCTCCTCATGCCTTTGCTACAAAGGCCCCTCTCTTGCCCACTCGTATTCCAAAGTCCAGTGCCCCCACATCACTTCCCAGCTCCCTGTGACCCCCAGGACGACGAGGGGGCAGAGCTGGGGGCTGGAAGCGGACCCCTCACCTCCCTGCTCGCTCTGAGCCTTGTCCCCCTGACCCCCGCAGCTGCCCGAGGCGGAGGCCACCTCCCTACACAGCCTGGAGAGAGAGGTGGGTGCCTGCCAGCCAGCCGGAGGGGAAAACTCCCCACAGCCAGGCCGCCGCCCCCTGAGCGCTCCGCCCTCCCGCCGCCCGCAGGTGCAGGAGCTGCGGCAGCTGCTGGCCGAGCGGCAGGAGGAGAAGGAGAGTCTGGGCCGCGAGGTGGAGAGTCTGCAGAGCCGGCTGTCCCTGATGGAGGTGGGCGAGGCCACCGTGGGGCGTGGTCACGGCTGGGCGGGGCCACGAGGGGTGGAGCAACCACGGGCGGGGCGGGGCCGTCTCGGGGCGAGGCCACAGCGGGCTGAGCTTACCGGGGGCGGAGCTCCCGTGGACAGGCTAGCGGCCACGGAGCCGGGGGCGGGGCTGTGGTGGGCGGGGCTCCTACAAGGGGGGCACGGATTGGATCACCGTGGAGCTACTGTGGGGGCTTGGCCTCCCTGACTTGCTTTTTCTTTCTCTCTGTCTCTGTCTCTCTTTCCTTCCGTCTTTCTTCGTTCCTTCCTTCCATCCTTTTTTCTTCGTTCCTTTTTTCCTTTTCTTTCTTTAGAAGATAATTAGTATAAAAAAAAAGGAGAGAGAAGAAAAACACCACCACCACAGCACTACTCTGGTACATGCAGTGCCAGGGATCAAACTCGAAACCTCAGGCTTTTAAGTCCAGAGCTATATGCAACGCACCGCCGCCTGGGCCACCTTAGCTGGCAATCCCCCCTCTTTTCTGAGAGATGCAAGGTGTGGTGCCAGGAGTTGGCATCGTCCCCTTTGATTCTCGGCTGGGGGGACATTGGGGTGCGTGGGGAAGGCCCTCATGTCAGATGCCACCACCATTCCAGAATGAGCGTGAGAACACCAGCTACGACGTGGCCACCCTGCAGGACGAGGAGGGGGAGCTCCTCGACTTCTCAGGTGAAGTCCCATCCCCAGTCCCCCTCCACGCACCCCACTCTCTTTGTCCCTGAGGCCGTGGGAGGTGGGGAGACTTGACAGCTGGTCCGCACCCACTGTCTACCCCATGCTGGAGTTCACTACCCTGGGGGGAGCGGACACCTTGAGCCTGGGACTCCAGGGGCCGGTGGGAGCCCAGGGGCTAATGGACAGCGTCCCTTCCCAGGCGCTGAGGCTCCACCGGGGAAGTGTCCGGGCCCGTCCTCTCAGGACTTGTTGGCTTCCCTGCGTGAGCAGGTGGCTGTGCTCACCAAGCAGAACCAGGAGCTGATGGAGAAAGTGCAGGTGGGGAAACTGAGGCAGGGAAACGGAGCCGGTCTCAGGAGGCCGAGGAGTGTCCCCTGTGGGCTGGGGGTGGCACAGAGGGCCCTTCATGCCATCCCACCCGTCTGCCCTTCCCACCCCCAAGGTCCTGGAGACCTTTGAGAAGGAGGAGGTGGACGTGAACGGCTCAGCCGAACTCATCCCCCTGGCCCTGTATGACTCCCTCCGGGCTGAGTTCGACCAGCTTTGCAGGCAGCATGCTGAGGTCCTGAGGGCACTGGAGCAGCGGGGGGCACCAGGGGTGCCTGCAGATGGGGCTGCAGGGGCCCCAGACACCAGCAATGGGCCTGTGGGGACAGGTGCCCCTGTCCCAGAAGCCCTGGTGAATGGAGCGGAGACCACAGACAAGTCTGCAGGAGCCGAGGCCACGGAGGGCGAGACCCTGGAGGCTGAGGATGTTGGGGGTGAGGCCTTGGGGACACAGGTGGCTGGGGCTGGGGCTGGGGCTGCAGATGTGAAGACTCCAGCAGCGGGTAGAAATCCGGATGCAAGGGCCACGGGAGCTGAGAGCACGGGAGCTGAGGCCACAGGCAAACCCTCGGGGGATCCAGAAACAAAGGTCAATGGCATGGCTGCGGTGGGGGCTGAGCTCACAGGCACAGCGGTGGAGAACACGGGGTGCATGGGGGGTGAGACCGTGGGAGACAGGGATACAGGAGAGGAGGCCACGGGAGTCGAGGCCACAGAAGACAGGGCCACAGGACAGGAGGTCACGGCAGACAAGGCCACAGGACAGGAGGCCACAGGAGACAGGGCCACAGGACAGGAGGTCACGGCAGACAAGGCCACAGGACAGGAGGCCACAGGAGACAGGGCCACAGGACAGGAGGCCACAGGAGACAGGGCCACAGGACAGGAGGTCACGGCAGACAAGGCCACAGGACAGGAGGCCACAGGAGACAAGGCCACAGGACAGGAGGCCACAGGAGACAGGGCCACAGGACAGGAGGTCACGGCAGACAAGGCCACAGGACAGGAGGCCACAGGAGACAGGGCCACAGAACAGGAGGCCACAGGAGGTGAGGCCACAGCTCTGAGCGACCCCGCCAGCCCCCTGCTGCACCCCAGTGCGGCCGAGGCCTCTGAGAAGCTGCAGGCAGAGCTGGAGACCAGGATCCTTGGCCTGGAGGAGGCCCTGCGACAGCGGGAGCGGGAGGCGGCAGCGGAGCTGGAGGCTGCGCGGGGCAAGTTCCAGGCCGCGGAGGCTGAGGCGGGCCGGCTGCGGGAGCGGGTGCGGGAGGCCGGCCCGGAGGACACAGCCCAGCTGCGGGCGGCCCTGGAGCAGGCCCGGCAGGACCTCTGCGGGCGGGACGCGCGGCTGCGGGAGCTGGAGGCTCTGGCGGGCTGGCTGGATGAGGCCCGGGCCGGGCGGCTGCTGGCGGAGGAGGAGGCGCGGGGGCTGCGGGCCGAGCTGGCGCGGGCCGAGGAGGCGCGGCTAGAGCAGAGCCGGGAGCTACAGGCGCTGCGGGACGAGCTGGCGGCCGCCCGGACCACGGGCGAGCAGGCGCGGGAGGCGGCGGAGCTGCGGGCCTCGGAGCTGGGGGAAGCTTGTGAGGAGGCCCGCCGGGGCCTGGCCGAGCTGCGGGAGGCAGCCGAGGCGCTGCGGGAGGCGTCCGTGCCGGCCCACGAGCACCGGCGGCTGCAGGCCGAGGCTCTGGAGCTGCGGGGTCGGGCGGCCGGTCTGGAGCAAGAAGTCGTGGAGGCCGGCCTGGAGGCGGCGGCGCTGCGGGCGGAGCTGGAGCGCGAGCGCGGGGCCGGCGGGGAGCAGGAGCGTGTGGTGGGCGCGCTGCGGGCGCAGGTGGCGGCCCTGGAGGAGCAGCTGCGGGAGCTGGGCCGCCGCCACGAGAGGACCAGCGCCGAAGTGTTCCAGGTGCGCCCCGCGCTAGTGGGCGGCTGGGGAGCGGGTGCTGCCGCCATGGCGGAGGCCCCGCCAGGGGATCCCAGCCACCCCTCTAATCAGTAGAGAAGTCACATACACGCTCTCCTATGCGCAAGGACCCGGGTTCGGGCCAGACACCCCGAGCTTGCTGGCACCTTCCTTCTATCTCTCTTTCTTCCTCCCTTCCTTCCTTCCTTCCTTTCTTTTTCTTTCTTTCTCTCTTTCTTTCTGAGAGAGAAGGGCTGGGGAGACAGCATAGTGGTTCTGCAAAAGCCTCTCCCGCCTGAGGCTCTGAGGTCCCAGGTTCAGTCCCCAGCACCATCAGCCAGAGCTGAGCAGGGCTCTGGTCTTGGCTCTTTCCTCTTTTTATCTATCTATCTATCTATCATCTATCTTCTCATTAAGTGAAAAAATATATTACAAAGAAAAAGACTCTTGCCGGAGGCTCTGAGGTCCCGGCTCAATCCCAGCATTACCACCAGCCAGAGCTGAGCAGGGAGGGCTCTGGGGGAAATAGTCAATAATAATATTATTAGATCCTTTTTTAAATACCTATTTTCCCTTTTGTTGCTCTTGTTGTTTTATTGTTGTAGTTATTATTGTTGATGATGTCGTTGTTGTTAGATAGGACAGAGAGAAATGGAGAGAGGAGGGGAAGACAGAGGGGGAGAGAAAGACAGACACCTGCAGACCTGCTTCACCGCCTGTGAAGCGACTCCCCTGCAGGTGGGAAGCCGGGGGCTCGAACCAGGATCCTCACACCGGTCCTTGCGCTTGGCGCAACCTGCACTAAACCGGCTGCGCTACCGCCCGACTCCCCATTATTAGATTCTTAAAAATGTTAATTTATTGGGGGTCGAGCGGTAGCACAGCGGGTAAAGCGCACGTGGTACAAAGCGCAAGGACCGGAGGAAGGATACTGGTTCGAGCTCCCGGTGAAGCAGGTCTGCAGGCGGTGAAGCAGGTCTGCAGGTGTCTGTCTTTCTCTCCCCCTCTCTGTCTTCCCTTCCTTTCTCCATTTCTCTCTACTATATCCAACAACAACGACATCAATAAGAATGATAATAATATCCACAACAATGGTAAAACAACCAGGGTAACAAAAAGGGAAAAAATGGCCTCCAGGAACAGTGGATTCATGGTGCAGGCACCAAACCCTGGCAATAACCATGGAGGCAAAATAAAAGTTAATTTATTTATTATTGGACAGAGACAGATATTGAGGGGAGAGGGGAAAATAGAGAGGGAGAGAGACAGAGACACTTGCAGACCTGCTTCACCGCTCAAATCTTTCTCCCCTGCAGGTGGGGCCCAGGTATTTGAACCAAGGTCCTTGCACACTGTAATGTATGTGCTTAACCAGGTGTGCCACACCGACACCTGAAGCCCTGCTCCACCACTCATGAAACTTCCCCCCAACCCTGCAGGTGGGGACCGGGGGTTTGAACCTGGGTCCTTGAGCACTGTAATCTGTATGCTCTACAGGCCTTAATAAGGATTTTAAAAAAATATTTACTTAGATTGCTTGCTTGCTTTGGCTTATTTATTTATTTATTTATTTATTTATTTGTGAGAGGGATAAGAGAGGGCAGTGGAGTGTCCCTCTGGCCACCACTGCGCTGCCAGGGATCCACCTCCAGAACTCCTACCTGAAAGGCCAGCACTCTGCCCACTGTGCCCCTTCCTGGGCTGCTGGTTCAGCAGGACCCTTCAAAGACCCTGAAGCCAACCCCGGCCCTATGGGCGTGGATGGCCAAGTCAGTCCCAGTCCCAGACATCAGGCCCCAGGACTGTGGGGCCTTGGCATCTTGGGGACCCCAGGGTAACTCGTGAGCTTGGTGACAGGTGCAGCGGGAGGCCCTGTTCATGAAAAGTGAGCGACACGCAGCTGAGGCCCAGCTGGCAACGGCGGAACAGCAGCTGCGGGGTCTGCGCACCGAGGCTGACCGCGCCCGCCAGGCTCAGAGCCGTGCTCAGGAGGCCCTGGACCGAGCCAAGGAGAAGGACAAGAAGGTGGGTCCCCTTTCTGCGTGCCCACCTCGTGTCCCCCACTTAGCACAGCCCAGGGACGCCAGGGGGCTCTGAATTTCCTTTCAGCCCTGCAAGAGTTAGGAAGCTTCCAAACATCCACAAAAGATTTTAGATATTAATCATGAATCTGGGGCCAGGGAATGTACCTAGGCCGTGCTCTCTGGTCTGGTCATTTTATTATTTGCTGTCTCTGAGAGGGAGGAGGAGAGACAGAGCACGAAGATGGATGCACCAGTCCTTCCCACCCTCCATGGGCTCCCTGTACATGGTGCTGGGAGTGCTGAGAGAGGAGAGACCCACAGCCCTGCCCACCCTCCATGGGCTCCCTGGGTGCTGTCCATGGTGCTGAGAGAGGAGAGACCCACAGCCCTGCCCACCCTCCATGGGCTCCCTGGGTGCTGTGCCTGGTGCTGAGAGAGGAGAGACCCCACAGCCCTGCCCACCCTCCATGGGCTCCCGGGTGCTGTGCATGGTGCTGAGAGAGGAGAGACCCCACAGCCCTGCCCACCCTCCATGGGGCTCCCTGGGTGCTGTGCCTGGTGCTGAGAGAGGAGAGACCCCACAGCCTGCGCACCCTCCATGGGGCTCCCTGGGTGCTGTGCAGGGTGCTGAGAGAGGAGAGACCCCACAGCCCTGCCCACCCTCCATGGGGCTCCCTGGGTGCTGTGCCTGGTGCTGAGAGAGGAGAGACCCCACAGCCCTGCCCACCCTCCATGGGCTCCCTGGGTGCTGTGCCTGGTGCTGAGAGAGGAGAGACCCCACAGCCCTGCCCACCCTCCATGGGCTCCCTGGGTGCTGTGCCTGGTACTGAGAGAGGAGAGACCCCACAGCCCTGCCCATCCTCCATGGGGCTCCCTGGGTGCTGTGCCTGGTGCTGAGGGAGGAGAGACCCCACAGCCCTGCCCACCCTCCATGGGCTCCCTGGGTGCTGTGCAGGGTGCTGAGAGAGGAGGGACCCCACAGCCCTGCCCACCCTCCATGGGGCTCCCTGGGTACTGTGCATGGTGCTGAGAGAGACCCCATAGAACTGCTCCACCCCAATCACCCCCCTCCCCCAGATCACAGAGCTGTCCAAGGAGGTCTTCAGTTTGAAGGAGGCTCTGAAGGGAGCGACAACAGCCTCAAACACTCCAGAAGTGGACACTTTGCGGGAACAGGTGACATCACTGCAGGAACAATTGGAGGTAAGGACCGCCCCCCCCCCCCCCCCCCCGCCATGTGTGGTGTGTGTGTAGGGATGTCTTCACCGCCACACAATTTCACTCCTCCCAAGCCACTGTTTCATGGTGGAGGGGCAAGTGGGAGACACCACCTCTCTGGAACTTCCCCTGGCACTGTGGCACCTCCACTGTGGTGCCAGGGCGCCAAGCTGTGCTGCCTATAGGTCAAGGCCAGTGCCCTCCCTGGTGAGTTCTAGGTTCGTTTATTTTATATATTTTTTTAATATTTAGTTATTTATACATTAACATGAGAGAGAAGCAGAGAAAAAGACCAGAGCATCATTCTGGCACATGCGGTGCCAAGGACTGAACTTGGGGACCGCTCCCCATTATTTCAAGTCCAAAGCTTTACCCACCATGGCATCTCCCAGGCTTCAATGACTAACATTTATTTTTTCCAAATTCATCTAGACTTCCATTCTTTCTTTCTCTCTCTCTCTCTTTCCCTTTCTTTCAAACTCCCTTTTGTTCAGTCTTTCTTGGTTTCTTCCATCAAAGCCCTGCTTAGTTCTGGCTGATGGTGCTGGGGATGGAAACTGGGGCCTGAGAGCCTCAGGCAGGGGAGTCTTTTTTGCTGAGCCACAGTGCTGTCTCCCCAGCCCTTCAATTAACTTTTGAAACCCATGTGATTCCAACTTTCCCATTCCATATGTATATGGATAGAGAGGGAGACAGAGAGGAGAGACCCCACAGCCTTGCCCACCCTCCATGAGCTCCCTGGGTGCTGTCCATGGTGCTGAGAGAGGAGAGACCCCACAGCCCTGCCCACCCTCCATGAGCTCCCTGGGTGCTGTCCATGGTGCTGAGAGAGGAGAGACCCCACAGCCTTGCCCACCCTCCATGAGCTCCCTGGGTGCTGTCCATGGTGCTGAGAGAGGAGAGACCCCACAGCCCTGCCCACCCTCCATGGGCTCCCTGGGTGCTGTGCCTGGTGCTGAGAGAGGAGAGACCCCACAGCCCTGCCCACCCTCCATGGGCTCCCTGGGTGCTGTGCCTGGTGCTGAGAGAGGAGAGACCCCACAGCCCTGCCCACCCTCCATGGGCTCCCTGGGTGCTGTGCCTGGTGCTGAGAGAGGAGAGACCCCACAGCCCTGCCCACCCTCCATGGGCTCCCTGGGTGCTGTGCCTGGTACTGAGAGAGGAGAGACCCCACAGCCCTGCCCACCCTCCATGGGGCTCCCTGGGTGCTGTGCAGGGTGCTGAGAGACGAGACACCCCACAGCCCTGCCCACCCTCCATGGGGCTCCCTGGGTGCTGTGCCTGGTGCTGAGAGAAGAGAGACCCCACAGCCCTGCCCACCCTCCATGGGCTCCCTGGGTGCTGTGCCTGGTGCTGAGAGAGGAGAGACCCCACAGCCCTGCCCACCCTCCATGGGCTCCCTGGGTACTGTGCCTGGTGCTGAGAGAGGAGAGACCCCACAGCCCTGCCCACCCTCCATGGGCTCCCTGGGTGCCGTGCCTGGTGCTGAGAGAGGAGAGACCCCACAGCCCTGCCCACCCTCCATGGGGCTCCCTGGGTGCTGTGCAGGGTGCTGAGAGAGGAGAGACCCCACAGCCCTGCCCACCCTCCATGGGCTCCCTGGGTGCTGTGCATGGTGCTGAGAGAGGAGACACCCCACAGCCCTGCCCACCCTCCATGGGCTCCCTGGGTGCTGTGCCTGGTGCTGAGAGAGGAGAGACCCTGGTACTAGAGCTCTCTAGTCTTTGACCTCCATGCTATAGGTTAGTTTTAACATACTAAAACAGGGAGGCTTAAGTGTATGGGTTGCTTTGTCATGAAATGAACTGTTTGTGGTCTCATATCCAGGGCCCACACGCTGTGAGGGTCAGGCAGTAGGAAGTGCAAGGTATGAGGCATGCTGTCCAGAGACCCCACAGCCCTGCCCACCCTCCATGGGGCTCCCCAGTGATCCTTGAGCATAGGCAGCTTTGCACTCCCCCAGTTGAGCTGTCTCCTGGCCCCTATTTATTCCTGAGAGATAGGCCTGGGGAGATAGCTCAGGAGTATTGCGCAGGACTTGTGTGTGAGAGGTCTCAGGTTTATTCCCTGGGTACGCCAGTAAGCAAAACTGAGTGGTGCTTTGGGCCAAAAATGGGGGGGGGGTGAACTAGAACATTAGTTAACTAGAGAATTACTTTGGCACCTGTGACACTGAGGCTCGAACCCATGGCCTTGCTCATGATAACTTATACACCTTACTGGGGGTGCCCTCTCCTGACCTCAAGAGAGAGACAGAAAGAGGGAGAGAGAGAGGGAGAGGGAGAGAGAGAGAGAGGAGGGGGAATGAGGGAGGTGAGGCGCGCGCAAGAGAGAAGCAGAGCCTCCCTCTGGCACAGGCAATGCCCAGCATTGAACCCAGGAACCTCAGGCCTGAGAGTCCAGTGCTCCGCCCACCGCACCGCATCTGGGAAGGTCACACAGTCGGTGCCATCAGAACGTGGGCTGGGGGCTGGGGTACATAGCATAATGGTTATGCAAAGAGACTCTCATGCCTGAGGCTCCAAAGTCCCAGGTTCAATCCCCAGCACCATCATAAACCAGAGCAGAGCAGTGCTCTGGTCAAAAAAAAAAAAAAAAAAAAAAAATTAGAACGTGGGCTGGGGTGCAAGCCGGCCTTCTGGGTGGCTGTTCTGAACCCTTTTTCCACTCCCCTGCAGGAGGCTGCCAGGGGCCACAGTGCTGTGGTGGCCTTGTACCGAAGCCACCTGCTCTATGCCATGCAGGTGACTGTGCCCCCCATGAGCCAGGGAGGCAGGTGGGCAGGGGGAGACCCCCGACTCCCCACAGACTGTCTGTATCCCCCCAAACCTCACCCCCCAGGGCCAGATGGACAAAGACGTTCAGCGCATCCTCAGCCAGATTCTCCAGATGCAACGACTGCAGACACAAGGCCGCTGAGCCAGGGGGTACAGCCCCCGCCTGGGGCACCAGCCTCGCTCGGCTGCTCAGGCCCCCAGAACCCCTTCCCTTCGGCTGCCCCTGCCTACCCCCACCTGGCCAAAACTGTGTCTTTCCCCACCAACCCCACTGCCCCCGACACCTCCCCAATAAAAACTCATGAACCCCAGGACCCAAGCCTGTAGCCTGTTTGAGGGACCCCTCCAGCCAGGAAAGGGGGCCGGGGTGGCTGCGGGTGGGGGGTCAGGGTTCCCGTAAAGAATCCATTGTCTCCTTGTTGTGTTCTTTTTGAAAGTTATTTACTCATTAAAGGGAACGGAGGGGGGCTGGGTGATAGCGCAGTGGGTTAAGCGCACAGGACCGGCAGCGTAAGGATCCCAGGGCCAGCCCCCGGCTCCCCACCTGCAGGGAGGTCACTTTGCAAGCGGTGAAGCAGATCTACAGGTATCTGTCTTTCTGTCCTCCCTCCTCTCTGTCTCCCCTCTTCTATCCATTTCTCTCTGTCCTCTCCAACAACAGCAGCAGCAATGACAACAACAATAATGATGACAACAAGAGTAACAATAAGGGCAACAAAATGGGGAGAAAAAAAAAGGCCTCCAGGAGCGGTGAATTTGTAGTGCGGGCACCGAGCCCCAGCTATGACCCTGAAGGCAAAAGAGAGAGAGAGAGAGAGAGAGAGAGAGAGAGAGAAGGAGTAGGAGGAGGAGGGGAGATAGAGAAGCGGAGCTTCTCTCTGGCATATGTGATGCCAGGCTCAAACCCAGGAACCTCAGTCTTTCAAGTCCTGTGCTCTGCCCGCTGAGCTGAGCGTCCTTGGAACTGTGGAAGCTATTTTTCAAAGCCAATGTGGAGAGGCCAGGAGATAGCTCGCTGGGGAGGGTGGCTGACTTGTTTTGGGTTTAAGCCCCATCACCACCTGGGAGCACCACAGCTGTCTCTCTGTCTCTCTCCATATCTATCTCTTTGAAGATGAAAAGGTGTTGTTAAAATTCCTGAGGCTCTTGCCGGGCCGGCTAGCTTCACGGTGGTGAACAGAGACGCGGAGACAACGGCTGGGCAGGGCAGCTGTATTTCTTTATTCAGGAACAACGATTCACAAACTAAGACAAACTAATCACCAGACAGAACTCTGCTGTCTCTTTGCGGCGGCGCAAGCACTCTCTCTTTTACTCTGGAACTCAGGAACCCTCTCCCTTACTCTCGAACTCAGAAACTCTCGCACCCTCGCACTCTCGAACTCCGGAACTCAGGAACTCGGTCACTGGGGAACTCAGGAACTCTCGGACTCCGGAACCCTCTCCCAGGGTCCCTTGTCGTATGCTTTACATTGGCTTGTTCTAGCCCTCCCCCTCCAAGAGAATTGGATGAGTCCTGTTAATTTCGCGGGCCTGCTTGGCCCCGCCCCAAGTGGAATCACGCACATGCAAGGAGGCCCTGATGTTGTCCCCACCCCCCACCTCAAAACAAATTTCAGATCAGAGCAAGGCCAGCTGGGGGGGATGGAGATGGTGGAGTGTAGGGCTTGGGGGCCTGAGGCTCCAGTTCCTTCCTCAGCTCTTAATGTGCCAGAGTGGGGCTCTGGTCTCTCTCTCTCTCTCTCTCTCTCTTTCTCTCTTTCTCAGTGGAAACTTCCTCTCTCTCATGTGAAACTCTCTTATTTGAAACTTCCTCTCTCATGAGAAACTCTCTCTCATAGGCAATAAAGTTTTTTGGTTTCATCTTTTTGGTTTTTGTCAGGGGCTTTGTACCTCTGGCCACTCCTGGCCTTTTTCCCCCTTTTTCTTTTAGGAAAGAGAGACAGAGAGAGAGAGAGAGAGAGAGAGGCCATCCACAGCATACTTTCACAATTTTTTGCCTGTGAAGCTTCCCCCATGCAGCTGCCCCCATGTGGTAGCTGTTGGTGGCAGTATGTGGGGAACTCGAACCCTGGTCCTTGACCTTAGGAGAATGTGCATTTGACTGGGCAAGCTGTCTCCCTTTTCCCCAAAAATACATTTATTTCTTTAAGGCCAAGTTTCCCTGTGAGTGGAGACTCCCTCGGACTCCTCTCTCCCTCACACCACGCAGGCTGGGGCCCTCGGAAACCCCCCCTACCCCAGGTTCTTGGCTCTTTCCTGCTCGGAGGGGGCCCCCAAAGCCTGGACAGCCCATGAGGGTTTCCCCGGGGCCCTGGGCAGGCACCAAGCTCCAGAACCCCCAGGGAAATGTTGACGATGCCTAGGTTTCTTTCTGTGTTTTTTTTTTTGGGGGGGGGGGCTAGGCTGGGGGACAGAGGGGGATTCACTGGGGCTCAGGGGAGAAGAGAGGCTTCAGGGCATTGAGCACTGAGCGGGCATGTCTGTTTTTCTCTCTAGGCCCTTGTCTCTGTCCCCCTCTCTCCTCTGTCTGCCTCCGTCTCTCGGTCCCTCCTTCTCTCTGTGTTCCTGTCTCTCTTCTCTTTTTGTGTGTCTCTGCCTCTTCCTCTAGGCCTGTCTCTCCCTAAAGTTCTCTATCTTTCTACTCTCTTGTCTCTCTGTCTCTCCCTCAAGGTCTCTTTTCTGTTACTTCTCTATCTTTCCTCTGACTCTTCCCCTATTTTCTCTCTCTTCTCGTGTCTCTCTATATGTTTGTCTCTCTTCTCTCCCCCTCTAGATCTCTCTTGTCTCTCTTCTCTCTCTCTCTCCCTCTGGGTCTATCTCTGTAGATATTTCTCGCTTTTCTCTCTGCCCCCACCCTCCTCTCCGTCTCTGTCCCCCCACATCTCTGTTCCTCTTGGGGTTTCCCCTGGGCCTGGGGCGGAAGTGAGGCTGCTGGCTGGGAAAGGCTTGGGGTCCTCGCTTCCCCTCCTGCCCTCTCCCCACTCGCCAGTCCTCGTCCTCCTGCGCCCAGTGGAGGACGCCCGGCTCCGACTTCCCCGTCCTGCCCAGCCCAGGAGGAAGTTGGGGGGCCTCTGCCATGGCCCTGGGACTTGTTGTGGCCCTCATGCTGGGGACCACCTGCTGGCTGTGCAGCAGGACAGAAGGTTTGTGAGGCCCTGTGGGGGGGACCCAGGCAGAGGGCAGAATGGGGTAGGGTGGGGGAGTTGTGGGGCGAGGGATGACCTCACACCTGCCATCTGTCTCTGGCATGTGGGGAGTATCACCTCCTTAAATAGGGAAACTGAGGCACAGGGAGACTGATCCTATCCCAGAGGGAGGCTGGGACGGGTCTGCTACAGCCTAGGAGTTGAGAAACAGACAAAGAGAGACAGACAGACAGACACAGCTCGAGACTGAGTGAACCCACCGGCCTTTATTCCAGCGTCTTCAAAACAAAAGCATTCCTGGGGGGGTCCCCAATAACACCCCCCCACCTTGTTTCTTTAGTGACTTCTCAAACCTCAGTTCCCCTGTGTGAAAAATGGGCCAAGTTTTCCTGGCAGGGAGATGGGGTGCCTCAGAGCCCCTCCGCGGGTCTTCAAGGGTCACCTTCATGCCCCCCACCACCTGGGGTCCACACAGTGTCCAGCCAGCCCAGGGTGCAGTGCCGGGCCTCCAGGTACCCCATCGCTGTCGACTGTTTCTGGAACCTTCCACCAGCTCCCAATGCCACAAGACCCATATCCTTCATCGCCACCTACAGGTAGGGGACAGCGTGGGGGACACCCAGGGACTCAGAACCACCAGGAACATAGCTGCAGTGAGAATTCAGGTTGTTTTTATTATTTATTTATTTTGGTGAGGGGGGGTCATTTGCTAGGAGAATCCTTTTTTAGAGAGAGACAGAGAGAGACCAGAATATCACTCTGGCACATGTGATGTTCGGGATTGAACCTGGGGTCTTATGCCTGCAGGCTCCCCCAGGACCAGAGCTGACCAAGGGTCTGGGGAAAACAACGACAATAAGTAACAACTAAATAATAGTAACAATAAAGGTTGCAGAGACATCCTAGTGGTTCTGCAAAAAAACTCCTGCCTGAGACTCTGAGGTCCTGGGTTCAATCCCCAGCACCACCATTAGCCAGAGCTGAGCAGGGTTCTGGGGGAAATAATTACTAACAATCATTATTAGATTATTATTATTATTATTAGGGACTGGGAAGATACTATAGTGGCTCTGTAAACAGACTCTCCTGCCTGAGGCTCTGAGGTCCCAGGTTCAGTCCCCAGTACCACCATCAGCCAGAGCTGAGCAGGGCTCTGGTATGTCTCTCTCTCTCTCCTTCCCTCCCCCATCTCTCTCATTAAAAAATAAATACAGGGTCAGGTGGTAGCACAGCAGGTTAAGCAAATATGGTGTGAAGCGCAAGGACCGGCATAAGGCCCGGTTTGAGCCCCCAGCTCCCCACCTGCAGGGGAGTCACTTCACAGGTGGTGAAGCAGCTCTGCAGGGTGTTGTTTAAGTTTCGGAGGCTCCAGCAGGCCGGGCTGGCTTCGCGGCGGTAGACAGAGACAGAGACTTGGGGACACAGGGCTGGGCTGAGAAGCTGCAGTTTAATCCTTAGCATAGAGGGCGGGGAGAAAAAGGGGCGTGAAACTAGCAAGGGCCAAACCAACTCTCTCAGAGTTGGGGGGAAGGGGAACAAACCATATGAAACATAGCAACATGCAGGTGTCTGTCTTTCTCTTCCCCTCTGTCTTCCCCTCCTCTCTCCATTTCTCTCTGTCCCACCCAAGAACAACAGCAATGGCAACAATAACAATAACAACAAGGGCAATAAAATGGGAAAAATGGCCTTCAGGAGCAGTGGATTCATAGTGTAGGCACCGACCCCCAGAAATAACCCTGGAGGCAAAAAAAATAAAATAAAAATAAATAAATAAAATGTTAAAAAAAAAAAGAAAAGGTGTTTATTAACCAAGGAAAGAAAGCAAAGCATATGTACTATTAGTTAGGGACATTAACCTTACAGGCCGCTGACTGGTTTCTCATTAATGGGGGGAAAGGGGGAGTGTGAGAAAGAGAGAGAGAGAGAAGTAGAGCATCACTCTACTGCATGTAGATCGAACCCGAGACCGCAGGGCCTGCTAGCCTCCTGCACCCTCAGCCTCAGTATGGGAGACCTCCCCCCAAGCCTGGGAGCCCCGTGTTCCAGGAACCTGTGACCTCACATCTCCTGAGTGGCGGAGTGACCCCACCCTGGGTCTCTGGGGTGGTGGTGACATTGGGCAGAGGGGCTGCCTTCCAGGGTCACCCAGCAGGACCCTCCCTCCCTCCCTCCCTCCTCCTCCCCAGGCTGGGGGTGTCGGCCTATGGGGAGAGCCGGCCCTGCCTGCAGCCCAGCCCGGGCTCCCGACACTGCACCATCCGCAACGTCCAGCTCTTCTCCATGGTCCCCTACGTGCTCAACGTCACGGCCCTGCACGCTGGTGGCGTCGCCAGCAGCTTCCTGCCCCTCATCCCCGAGCACATCAGTGAGTGGGGCTGGGAGTGGGGGGGACCCACAGGCTGGATATCCTCTCCTGGCCTCCCACCCCCCAACAATCTAGGCCTCAAATGGTTTTATTAAGATCTGTTTGGGGGGTGGGGTAGATAGCATCAACGTCATACAGTGAGACTCTCCTGCCTAAGGCTCCAAAGGCCCAGGTTCAATCCCCCACACCACCATCAGCCAGAGCTGAGTAGGGCTCTGGTCTCCCTATCTCTCTCTCTCTCTTTCTTTCTTTCTTTTTTTTTTCCTCTTGATGGTCTCCTATGTGGCCATCTTGTGCTCCCTCAGAAACCACAACCATCTTTCTGTTTCTTTCTCTGGGTATCTCTCTTATAAAAATGATCAAATATTGGGCACAAGCACCTGGGTTTGAGCCCTCGGTCCCCATCTGCAGGGAGAAAACTTCACGAGTGGTAAAGCAGTGTTACAGATGTCTTTCTTTAAAAAAAAATTATGTATTCCCTTTTGTTGCCCTTGTTGTTTTATTGTTGTTATTGATGTCGCTGTTGTTGGATTGGACAGAGAGAAATGGAGAGAGGAGGGGAAGACAGAGAGACCAGAGCCCTGCTCAGCTCTGGCTGATGGTGATGCTGCAGATTGAACCTGGGACCTCAGAACCACAGACGGGAGAGTCTTTTTGCAGAACCATAATGCTGTCTCCTTGCCCAGTCTTTTTGGTTGATTTGTAAACACTCTTTACATATGTGGTCTTTTTTGCCCCAGAGCCCTGCTCAGCTGTGGCTGATGGTGGTGCTGGGACTTGAAGCCAGGGCCCAAGGGTCTCAAGTATGTGAAGTCTGTGCTCTCAGACACTGAGTGAGCCCCCAGGCGCCCCACCCCACCCCCTGGCTGGTGGGCTACATCCCACCTCTAGCCCTTGCCCCACCTACACTCCTGGCTGTGTCCACCAGGGGCGCCGTGAGCCCTGACTCTGCCTTGGACTTCTCCACTAGTTAAACCAGACCCTCCAGAGGCTGTGCGCCTGAATCGGCTGCCTGGCGAGCGGCTCCAGGTGCAGTGGCAGCCCCCCAGGACCTGGCCCTTCCCAGAGGTCTTCGCCCTCAAATACCGAATTCGATACAAAAGGCGGGGAGCTGCCCGCTTCCGGGAGGTGAGGAGTGCAAGGGAGGTGAGGAATGCAAGGGGTCCAGGGAGAGAGGGCGGGTACAAAGGCGTGTTGGATCCTCTGCACAGCGTGGGGTGCTGATGAGACAATGCGGGACAACACAGCTCGAATGTCCACCCACAAATGGAAACATGATGGAATACTACACAGCCACGACAAAGAGGAGGTTATCTGAATCTCATTGTGGAGGCCCATCACAAAGAGCACTGGTGGAGAGAACCAGATGCCCAACACCACCCTCCCCACCCCCATCATGGGGGCCCAGGGATAGAAACATCCAGAACAGACCCCTCCACAGACTAGAAGTATGATCCTATGGCATGTAGCTGGGGAGATGCTAAGAGTGGGACATGTTCCGGAGGTAGATTGTTCATCTTCGTAGAAGTCCTCGTTGTCACTAGATCAAACATTTAATTTTATTTGGCACTGAAAACAAAAAATTGAAGGGCACAAGAGAAAGAAGAAGCCCCACAGCATGGCTCCATCATCCGTGCAGCTCCCCTGGTGCTCTCAAGTGGTGCCCAGGCTCGAACCCAGTGCTTCATGCATGGCAGAGCCTGAGCTCTGTCCATCTGGCCACCTCCCAGCCCAAGCTAGAGACAGTGCTAGCAGCTGGTCAGTGCAGTGGGGCTGAGCAGGAGGGGGTCTTGGAAGGAGGTCAGAGCCAGGCTCTCTGGAGAAGGGATGAGGGTTTGGAGTTCAGGGTTTTTGTGGACTGGGGGGTTCCCATTGCTGAGACAGGAAGTGGCTTCGCTGGGAAGAGTAGACCTCATTCCTGGGGCTCTGAGCCATGTCCCCTGCCCTCACCACCCTCCTCTGGCCCGCAGGTGGGACCCATCGAAGCCACTTCCTTCACACTCAGAGCTGGGAGGCCCGCAGCTGGCTACTGTGTGCAGGTGTCCGCACAAGACCTCACCAGTTACGGGGAGTCCAGTGATTGGAGCCCCCCCGCTGCCACCCTGGAGGCCCTGGGCAGGTAGCAGGCGGCTGGGACCTTGACATCTGCCCCCACTCCCTGGCCTGCACTACCCCCCACGCGGGGCTGCCCGGGCCCTCATCTGGACTGGTGGAAACCCTGGCGAGTGGCTTGACCTCTCACAGCCTCTGCTCCTCCCCCTGGGCAGCTGGGTGCGGTCTGTTTCTCCTCTGACCATAAGGCGTCATGAATTCTGAGTGGGAGCTGTGTGTGGGGGGGGGGGGCATTTAACAGGAAAAAGACCCTTGTCTTTGGACCCCCAAGTCCTTGTGGCCCAGGAGACAGCAAGTGGATAAAGCATTGGACTCTCAAGCATGAGACCCTGAGTTCAATTCCCAGCATCCCACGTACCAGAGGGAGGCCCCACTTCTGTCTTGCAATAATAACCAGGGCCTGGGTGGGTGGTGGCACCTGTTACACTGTTTGAGAACCCAGGTTTGAAGCCCTGGTCCCCACCTGCCCGGGGAAAGGTTTGCGAGTGGGGAAGCAGAGCTTCAGGTGTCTCTCTTCCTATCCTGCCCTTCCTTCTTGATTTCTGTCTCTATCCAACAAATAAAGGTAGTAAATTAAAAAAATAAAAGTAATTAAAAATAATTTTTAAAATGTGTCTTTTTGAAGGAGTTGGGCGGTAGCGCAGCGGGTTATGTGCAGGTGGCACAAGGACCGTCATAAGGATCCCGGTTCGAGCCCCCGGCTCCCCACCTGCAGGGGAGTCGCTTCCCAGGCGGTGAAGCAGGTCTGCAGGTGTCTGTCTTTCTCTCCCCCTCTGTCTTCCCCTCCTCTCTCCATTTCTCTCTGTCCTCTCCAACGATGACATCGATAACAACAACAATAACTACAACAATAAAACAAAGGCAACAACAGGGAATAAATAAATATAAAAAAAATTGTATTTCTGAAAAGTGTCTTTAATAACCACATAGGAGTTGCAGCAGCATCAGAAGAATGTGTGTGTGTGAGAGAGAAAGCCTCTCTCTTCCTTTCAAGATAAATGAGAAAGAGGCCAGGAGGCCTGGGACTTAGCATAACAGTTCTGAAACAACTCTCCTACCTGAGGCCCTGAGGTCCCAGGTTCAATACCCAGCACCATCTTTAGCCAGATCTGAGCAGGGCTCTGGGAAAATTAAAAATATATAATAGTAGTAATAATAATGGTTCTACAAACAACTCTCTTGCCTGAGGCTCTGAGGTTCCAGGTTCAGTCTCCAGCACCACCATCAGCCAGAGCTGAGCAGGGCTCTGGGAATATTAAAAATATATAATAATAATAATAGTAGTAATAGTAATAATGATTCTGTAAACAGACTCTCCACGTCTCTCTGTCCTATCCAACAACAATAACATCAATAATAACTACAACTGTAAAACAACAAGGGCAACAAAAGGGAATAAATAAATATTTAAAAAAACATTGTAATAATAATCTTTTAAAAAGATTTGTTTATTTACTTATTCCCTTTTGTTGCCCTTGTTGTTTTGTTTTAGTTATTATTGTTGTCATTGTTGGGTAGGACAGAGAGAAATGGAGAGAGGAGGGGAAGACAGACAGGGGGAGAGAAAGACAGACACCTGCAGACCTGCTTCACCGCCTGGGAAGCGACTCCCCTGCAGGTGGGGAGCCGGGGGCTCGAACCGGGATCCTCACGCCGGTCCCTGCGCTTTGCGCCACCTGCGCTCAACCCGCTGCGCTACAGCCCGACTCCCGTAATAATAATAATCTATATGATTCCCAGAGCCCAGAGAATGGGAGAAGAACATGGGAGTTCGGTTTGCTGCATGAATGGATGGATGGATGAATGGATGGATGGATGGATGGACCAACGAACAATGCCCTTCTTCGTCTTCTAGCGTTTGCCCTTCTTCCGTAGCCAGTCAACAGCATCAGGTTGAGCCTGACGTAAAGTTTCGAGACCTCCTTTGAATCTGGAGAGGTGGCAGTCGTTGACTATGTGGGTCATAGTCTGTCCTTTGGCAAAGGACAGCCCCTCGACATTAAGTTGGAGGACTCGAAGAGCAGGACCAACAGCTTGAAAGCTGTCAGGAGCTGCTTGTTGCTGGCTTTGAAAGGGACTGGGATCCATGTGGATTCAGTCGGAAGGATCGTCAGTTTCCCCAATGACTGGGTACTCAAGGGATGCACCACGGGAAGGTCGGTCCAATGCACCCAACAATGCCCTGGAATGAATGCAAGCAATCAGCACTCACCGCACCTGAATATACGACCTCCGGTCGCTCGGGGACGCACAACCCGCACAGGCACTTCCGCAATCCGTAAAAATCTTCCCCCACCCCCTCACCCCGGAACCATAGAGTCGCGCTGCCGAAGCTATAACTGGGAGGCGGGCAAACAGCGGAGGGACTTGATAGAAGGAAACGACAGCCAGTAAGAACCTCGGGCGGCTCACGTTCCAGCCAATGAGAAGACCGGAGGACGGGACGTCGCGAGCGTAACCCGGACGAGCGGGGAAGTGAAGTGACTGCAGCCCGAGGCTGAGCAGTTCTTTGGTGTTTGCAAGAGGCGTCGGAGGCGAAGATGTCGGAACGGAAGGTTTTGAACGTGAGTGTCCGGGGGCTCGGGGCTTCTGGTTGGCGGCGGGACACCTCCGCGGGCCAGAAGAGCCGGAATTCCGGTTGGGTCCTTTTTCTTCGGGCCCTAACTGCCTCCCATGGGGCGGGACTTCGCAAATCCCGCCCAATCATCTCTGGAGATGGGCGGGACTTAGTACCATTTTCCAATCACCGTTTTCTAGGTGGGCGTGGCCTCCCATTCATGAGTTCTAGCCTATCAGCGGAGGGGCGGGGCTCGGAGCGCCTTGCCCACTCCCTCTCTCTGATTGGTGGTCACCAATGACGTCCCGTGGGCGGGGCCCTCCCAGAAGTATTGCGTTGCGTCATGGGGCGGGGCTCCGCTCAACTCGGGTTTCAGGGGTCCCGGTGGCTCGGCTGGTTAAGTGCTCTTGTTACAGCTTGGTTCCCAGCTGCAGGGGGGAAGCTTCACGAGTGGGGAAGCAGGGCTGCAGGTGTCTCTGTCTCTATCTCCCTTTCCTCTCAATTTCTGTCCCTACCCAATAATAAAAGAAAGTAAATAAAAAGAAAGGAAAAGGGAGTCGGGCGGTAGCGCAGCGGGCTAAGCGCAGGTGGCGCAAAGCACAAGGACCGGCATAAGGATCCCGGTTCGAACCCCGGCTCCCCACCTGCAGGGGAGTCGCTTCCCAGGCGGTGAAGCAGGTCTGCAGGTGTCTGTCTTTCTCTCCCCCTCTCTGTCTTCCCCTCCCTCTCTCCATTTCTCTCTGTCCTATCCAACAACGACAACAACAATAATAACTACAACAATAAAACAACAAGGGCAACAAAAGGGAATAAATAAATAAAATAAAAAATCAAAAAAAAAAAAAAAAAAAAAGAAAGGAAAACCGGATGTGACCTAGCCAGGGACAAGAAAGGGGACAAAGCTCGGTCCCCATGTTCCAGATCTTTCTACCACACTGCTTCCCCTCCTCCCCCAGAGTCCTCTCCCCCAGGCAGGGGCAGCTGGAGTACTGGACCCCGACTCCTGTGCTGCATAGTGACGCGTCATGGAGAGACTTGGCAGGAAGGGGACCTGGGGGTGTGAGGCGCTCTGAGTCCTGGCCACGAAGAGCTGGGGGCTGCGCTCACCTCCTGCAGGGGTTCAAACCCCGGCACCCTACGGGAGCATATGGGGAGAGCTCTGTGGGTGGAGCTGTGCCGTGGTGTCTCTCCTCATCTGTCTGGAAAAGGTAGACCAGTGAGCCCACCAGGAGCCGCCGGTGGGGGCTTGCAGGTGCCGAGCCCCAGTGACAGCGCTGGCGGCAGGAGAGCAGAGTGGGCGCAGGGCCTGGGAGCCCCCCCAACCCCGCACCCCAACCCCCAGGTCCAGGCCAGCTCCCCGCCGCCGCCGCCCCCCTCCAGCCTGGCATCTGCCCAGCAGACCTCTTTCCTCCTCACAGAAATACTACCCCCCCGACTTCGACCCGTCGAAGATCCCCAAGCTCAAGCTCCCCAAAGACAGACAGTACGTGGTGCGGCTGATGGCCCCCTTCAACATGAGGTGCGTGACCCCCGCCCCACTCCGCGCACCCCCCCTCCCCGGGGCTCACAGGCCTGCGGCCACAGACAGAGCAACTGCATGTTTGGGAAAATGCCTGGGGAGGTGACCCCGTGGGGCCGGAGGGTGGCGACCCTGGTTGAGCCCACATGTTACAATGCTCTGGGATCCGGGTGCGACCCCCGGTCCCCACAGTCAGGGAAAGCTTTGCAAGTGGGGAAGCAGGGATACAGGTGTCTCTCTGTCTCTCTTCTTCTCTGTAGCCCTTCCAGCTTGATTTCTGGCTGTCTCTATCCAAGTAATTTTTTTTTAATTTATTTCTTTATTGGGGAATTAATGTTTTACATTCAACAGTAAATACAATAGTTTGTACATGCATAACATTCCCCAGATTTCCATTTAACAATACAACCCCCACTATGTCATTCATCATCCTTCATGGACCTGTATTCTCCCCACCCACCCACCCCAGAGTCTTTGACTTGGGTGCGATATGCCAATTCCATTTCAGGTTCTACTTGTGTTTTCTTTTCTGATCTTGTTTTTCAACTTATGCCTGAGAGTGAGATCATCCTATATTCATCCTTCTGTTTCTGACTTATTTCACTAAACATGAATTTTTCAAGGTCTTCCATATTCTCATTTGTTGTTCCTGCATTTCTGATTACAATTTTTTCAAATTCTTTACTCACTCCTGTTATTATTTCCTTAGCTGATGTTGAACTCGTTGTTTTGTGCTTCACCCTCTGGAGGACTTTTAGCTGGACTCTTGTCCTGGTTTGAGTCTCCAATATTTTTTCTTGTTGTTTTAACCATTTTATATATTATGTTATGAGTTCCCTTTATCAATACTTTTCAAATTATTGATCACTATTGCCTGGATTGACTTGTGTCTAAGTAAGTTAATTAAAGGGTTCACAGTGGTGGAAGTTAACAGTTGTTTCAATAGTATTTTAATCCCTGAGTTGGAGCTCAGTGGTGTAAAAGCCTCTTTTTTTTTTTCCTTCCCTGTAGGCTATGGGAGCCTGAGGGCTTTTAAACTACAAGTAGGCTTTTTAGCTTATTCACTGACTCCTGACCAAGAGATAAAGCAGGGTGTGGCAGAGATAACCCAGTGGTTATGCAAAGAGACTTTCACAGCCCCTCAGCTATGCCACCGAGGTATAGGTCTTCTCCTGAGTTTCCTGGTTAGATCTCTGTCCCCTGGTGTCCCTCCCTGTCGCTGCTCCAGATTCTGAGGGCAGTAGCAATGGAGACTCAGAGTTGCACTTGGTGAGTCTCTGGGGAGTCCTCTCCTCCCTTCAGCTGTCCCCTTGTTGTGGAGCAGACTGGAGGTGGTGTCTCCACTGATAAACTGTTGAACTGTTAGCAGTCGCTGAATCTCTCCTTAGGCCCCTCTCTCCTCTCTGTCACCAGCCACGTGTGTTTGTACTCACGGGTGATTTACTGGGTTTCTGTGGTCATTCTAGTCCTGTCTTGTTTCGGTCCCGGTTGGTCTCCTTTGGTATTCCTGGTTTATCCAGGAGAGGAGAGGAGAGGAGAGGAGAGAAAGTTACCTGCTGCTGCTCGTAGCTCCACCTCCGGAAGTTGAAACCAGTAATTTGTTTTTTAATTTTGCTTCTTTTTTGTCCCTTTGTTGCCCTTGTTGTTTATCTTTGTAGTTATTATTATTGTTATTGTTGTTGATGTCATCGTTGTTGGATAGGACAGCGAGAAACGGAGAGAGGAGGGGAAGACAGAGGGGGAGAGAAAGACAGACACCTGCAGACCTGCTTCACCGCCTGGGAAGTGACTCCCCTGCAGGTGGGGAGCCGGGGGCTCGAACTGGGATCCTTCTGCATATTGCCCCCAAGTAAAAGACTCTGGGGTGGGTGGGTGGGGAGAATACAGGTCCAAGAAGGATGACAGAGGACCTAGTGGGGGTTGTATTGTTATATGGGAAACTGGGGAATGTTATGCATGTACAAACTATTGTATTAACTGTTGAATGTAAAACATTAATTCCCCAATAAAGAAATTAAAAAAAAAAACAAACTGGGATCCTTCTGCCGGCTCTTGTACTTTGTGCCACCTGTGCTTAACCCGCTGCACTACTACCCTTATCCAAGTAATTTAAAAAAAATTTTTTAAAGTAGATTAAACGCACATGGTGCAAACCGCAAGGACCAGCGTAAGGATCCTGGTTCAAACCCCCAGATCCCTACATGCAGGGGGGTCACTTCACAGGCGTTGAAGCAGGTCTGCATGTGTCTGTCTTTCTCTCCCCATCTCTGTCTTCCCCTCCTCTCTCCATTTCTCTCTGTCCTATCCAACAACGACAACAATAACAAGAATAATTACAACAATAAAACAACAGGGCCGACATAAGGGAATGAATAAGTAAATATTTAAAATATTTTTAAAACTTTTGAAAAAGGAGAGATGACTCCTTTTCTCCTGAGCCTTCTCGGGCCCAGAGGGTGAGGGGCCCCGGGTGATGGGTGGCTGGTGTCCCTCTGCCCCACCCCCTCCCCCAGGTGCAAGACATGTGGCGAGTACATCTACAAAGGCAAGAAGTTCAATGCACGCAAGGAGACGGTGCAGAACGAGGTCTACCTGGGCCTTCCCATCTTCCGTTTCTATATCAAGTGCACGCGGTGCCTGGCCGAGATCACCTTCAAGGTAGGGGCCATTGGGAGGGTGTAGTGGTTAGAGCGCTGGACTCTCAGGCATGAGGTCCTGGGTTTGATCCCTGGCATTGCAGGTGCCAGAACAAGGCTCTGCTTCTCCCTCCCTCCTTCCCCTCCGTTCCTAAATAAAGCAAAACGAATAAACATGACAGATGTTTGTCTTTATGTCGCAAGAACGTGAAAGGGGCTAGAAGCCCTCTGTGGAGCGTGCAGTGCTGGGGCTGGACCCCAGAGCTGCTCCCACAGAGCTCCACCCAGCCCGGCAGACACAGGAGCTGGCGTCTGTGCTTCCTCTGCAGACAGATCCCGAGAACACGGACTACACGGTGGAGCATGGAGCCACGCGCAACTTCCAGGCCGAGAAGCTCCTGGAGGAGGAGGAGAAGCGCGTCCAGAAGGAGAGAGAGGACGAGGAGCTCAACAACCCCATGAAGGTGCCGTAGGCCGGTCTCCACCCACACTTGGCGTGCAGGCTCAAGGGCCACCTGGAAATGAGGCCGACTGAGCTCAGACAGATGGGACAGAGAGAAGAGAGACCCTGCGGCCTGCCCACACTCCATGGGCTCCCTGGGTGCTGTGCATGGTGCTGAGAGAGGAGAGACCCCACAGCCCTGCCCACCCTCCATGGGCTCCCTGGGTGCTGTGCCTGGTGCTGAGAGAGGAGAGACCCCACAGCCCTGCCCACCCTCCATGGGCTCCCTGGGTGCTGTGCATGGTGCTGAGAGAGGAGAGACCCCACAGCCCTGCCCACCCTCCATGGGCTCCCTGGGTGCTGTGCATGGTGCTGAGAGAGGAGAGACCCCACAGCCCTGCCCACCCTCCATGGGCTCCCTGGGTGCTGTGCCGGGTGCTGAGAGAGGAGACACCCCACAGCCCTGCCCACCCTCCATGGGCTCCCTGGGTGCTGTGCCTGGTGCTGAGAGAGGAGACACCCCACAGCCCTGCCCACCCTCCATGGGCTCCCTGGGTGCTCTCCATGGTGCTGAGAGAGGAGAGACCCCACAGCGCTGCCAACCCTCCATGGGGGCCCTGGGTGCTGTGCCTGGTGCTGAGAGAGGAGAGACCCCACAGCCTGCCCACCCTCCATGGGCTCCCTGGGTGCTGTGCATGGTGCTGAGAGAGGAGAGACCCCACAGCGCTGCCCACCCTCCATGGGGCTCCCTGGGTGCTGTGCCTGGTGCTGAGAGAGGAGAGACCCCACAGCCCTGCCCACCCTCCATGGGCTCCCTGGGTGCTGTGCCTGGTGCTGAGAGAGGAGACACCCCACAGCCCTGCCCACACTCCATGGGGCTCCCTGGGTGCTGTGCCTGGTGCTGAGAGAGGAGAGACCCCACAGCCCTGCCCACCCTCCATGGGCTCCCTGGGTGCTGTCCATGGTGCTGAGAGAGGAGAGACGCCACAGCCCTGCCCACCCTCCATGGGCTCCCTGGGTGCTGTGCCTGGTGCTGAGAGAGGAGAGACTCCACAGTCCTGCCCACCCTCCATGGGCTCCCTGGGTGCTGTGCATGGTGCTGAGAGAGGAGAGACCCCACAGCCCTGCCCACCCTCCATGGGGCTCCCTGGGTGCTGTGCCTGGTGCTGAGAGAGGAGAGACCCCACAGCCCTGCCCACCCTCCATGGGGCTCCCTGGGTGCTGTGCCTGGTGCTGAGAGAGGAGAGACCCCCCCCCACAGACCTGCCCACCCTGCATGGGCTCCCTGGGTGCTGTGCCTGGTGCTGAGAGAGGAGAGACCCACAACCCTGCCCACCCTCCATGGGGCTCCCCGGGTGCTGTCCATGGTGCTGAGAGAGGAGAGACCCCACAGCCCTGCCCACCCTCCATGGGCTCCCTGGGTGCTGTGCCTGGTGCTGAGAGAGGAGAGACCCCACAGCCCTGCCCACCCTCCATGGGCTCCCTGGGTGCTGTGCAGGGTGCTGAGAGAGGAGAGACCCCACAGCCCTGCCCACCCTCCATGGGCTCCCTGGGTGCTGTCCATGGTGCTGAGAGAGGAGAGACCCCACAGCCCTGCCCACCCTCCATGGGGCTCCCTGGGTGCTGTGCCTGGTGCTGAGAGAGGAGAGACCCCCCCCCACAGACCTGCCCACCCTGCATGGGCTCCCTGGGTGCTGTGCCTGGTGCTGAGAGAGGAGAGACCCACAACCCTGCCCACCCTCCATGGGGCTCCCCGGGTGCTGTGCAGGGTGCTGAGAGAGGAGAGACCCCACAGCCCTGCCCACCCTCCATGGGCTCCCTGGGTGCTGTCCATGGTGCTGAGAGAGGAGAGACCCCACAGCGCTGCCAACCCTCCATGGGGGCCCTGGGTGCTGTGCCTGGTGCTGAGAGAGGAGAGACCCCACAGCCCTGCCCACCCTCCATGGGCTCCCTGGGTGCTGTGCCTGGTGCTGAGAGAGGAGAGACCCCACAGCCCTGCCCACCCTCCATGGGCTCCCTGGGTGCTGTCCATGGTGCTGAGAGAGGAGAGACCCCACAGCGCTGCCAACCCTCCATGGGGGCCCTGGGTGCTGTGCCTGGTGCTGAGAGAGGAGAGACCCCACAGCCCTGCCCACCCTCCATGGGCTCCCTGGGTGCTGTGCATGGTGCTGAGAGAGGAGAGACCCCACAGCGCTGCCCACCCTCCATGGGGCTCCCTGGGTGCTGTGCCTGGTGCTGAGAGAGGAGAGACCCCACAGCCCTGCCCACCCTCCATGGGCTCCCTGGGTGCTGTGCCTGGTGCTGAGAGAGGAGAGACCCCACAGCCTGCCCACCCTCCATGGGCTCCCTGGGTGCTGTGCCTGGTGCTGAGAGAGGAGACACCCCACAGCCCTGCCCACACTCCATGGGGCTCCCTGGGTGCTGTGCCTGGTGCTGAGAGAGGAGAGACCCCACAGCCCTGCCCACCCTCCATGGGCTCCCTGGGTGCTGTCCATGGTGCTGAGAGAGGAGAGACCCCACAGCCCTGCCCACCCTCCATGGGCTCCCTGGGTGCTGTGCCTGGTGCTGAGAGAGGAGAGACCCCACAGCCCTGCCCACCCTCCATGGGGCTCCATGGGTGCTGTGCCTGGTGCTGAGAGAGGAGAGACCCCACAGCCCTGCCCACCCTCCATGGGGCTCCCTGGGTGCTGTGCCTGGTGCTGAGAGAGGAGAGACCCCCCCCCACAGACCTGCCCACCCTGCATGGGCTCCCTGGGTGCTGTGCCTGGTGCTGAGAGAGGAGAGACCCACAACCCTGCCCACCCTCCATGGGGCTCCCCGGGTGCTGTGCCTGGTGCTGAGAGAGGAGAGACCCCACAGCCCTGCCCACCCTCCATGGGCTCCCTGGGTGCTGTGCATGGTGCTGAGAGAGGAGAGACCCCACAGCCCTGCCCACCCTCCATGGGCTCCCTAGGTGCTGTCCATGTGCTGAGAGAGGAGAGACCCCACAGCCTAGAGCAGGGACACCCAGGTGATGACATTGGGGCAACTTTAAAAATGGAGCCAGACTGGAATCAGCCTCCAGCTTTGCCCAGGAGCCCCCACCCTCCCCGGACTCTATGTTGTAACTGAACTGGGTGGCTGGGGTGTGGTTGGGACGCCCTCAGTGCTTCCCCCCCCCCCCCCAGGTGCTGGAGAACAGGACAAAGGACTCGAAGCTGGAGATGGAGGTTCTGGAGAACCTGCAGGAGCTCAAGGACCTGAACCAGCGCCAGGCACACGTGGACTTCGAGGCCATGCTGCGCCAGCATCGCCTGTCAGAGGAGGCGCGGCAGAAGCAGGAGCAGGAGGAGGATGAGCGCGAGGCGGCGTGAGTGTCTGCCCGGGGCGCCGCGCAGCCCTGTGTTGGGGTTCCCAGGTCACCCCGAGTCTGACAGCTTGGCAGGCGGCAAACTCCCTGGGGCGTATGGTTCCCTTCATGTGCGGTTTTGTTTCTTCTTTCTCCTTCTAGAGAGAGGGTGAGAGAGAGAGAGAGAATGGAGAGGCGCCAGGCCGGGCTTCACTGCTCGTGAAGCCTCCAACTCGCATGGTCCTCCTGTTTGGTGCCAGAGGCTTGGACCTGGGTCACTATCCACCTTAAAGTGTGCAGAACACTCAGGGAGCTGCCTCCCAGCTCCATTTTTCTGTTTTTAAAAGATGACTTTATTCACGTGGCGAGGAGAGTGAGAAAGAGCAAGGCTTTGGCCATGTTTGTGCCCAGGGATCCAGCCCCGACCTCAGGTTCACAAAACGCTTGCTCCGTCCACCAGTCCGTCTCCCCCACTGCCTGAACAGCTTCTGCTGATAGAGGGACTCGTGCACTCCGTGGTGAGGGCTGGGACGGAGCCAACTGGCTTGGCTCAGTGGTGCCCTGGGCTCCAAATGCCTCGCTTCCGCCTGCAGGTCCTTGGTGGAAGAATCTCGGAAACGGAGGCTTCTGGAAGATTCTGACTCGGAGGAAGACGCTCCTGCCCCGGCTCCCCGGCCCAACCCCACTGCCATCCTGGATGAGGTGAGGGGAGGGGACCCCACAATTCACGGCTCTCCCAGCACTGAAGCAACTGCAGGCCAACAGTATCCAGGGGGCAGGCCCATCTAGCCAACCCCACTTCAGGTCCTGAAGTGAGCCCCCAACTGGATTAGCATGAGAACCGGTATCTCCCAGGCCTGTGACACGCCCCTATTTCTTTATAACTAGCATCAGGATTGGGATCCCAGTTTCGTTTTGTGTCACCGTTTGGCGAAAGTCAGAGTTTCCACGAAACTGTCACCTGGCTCTCCTGTCCGCTCTCCCCCTCCCTCAGTCAGCTCAGACAGAGCCCTCACTGTCTGGTGCTTTTTTCTCCTTCTCCTACAACCTCAGATAAACAGGGTCCCCGTGGGGTGAAGGAACAGCAGGGATTGGGCCCAGAACCTCCTGGATGCTGATAGCATCCTGCCTTTTGATTCAACATCTACTTGGGACCAAGAACTGTGTGGGGCGGGAAGAGGGCAGGAACCCACATCCGGGGGCGGGGCGGCAGTACACAAGGTAGCAGGGGGCACTGTGCCCAGTACTCACCTGTGCTTGGACCATGAGACCAGGTTCTCAGGGCAGGAGAGACGTGCTGGGCATGGAAGTCAGGATCGGCATGGAGTGGGAACCCCGCCGTGGCTTTAAAAGCATAAATGAAGGCTGACGGGGGATTGTGAAATGAACCACTGGGGACCGTGGAGCAGGGTCGACCCAGTGGGAACAGAGAAGTGGTGGAAGTCCTGGGCCCATAGGGACCTAGGAGCGAGGGGGACAGAGAAGGGGCGAGGACAGACCACCCCCTGAACATCGACATCCCAATACTTACCGTGTTGTCTGCAGGCCCCCAAGGCCAAGCGGAAGGCAGAGACCTGGGAGCGGAGCGTGGGCACCCTCGGCGGCCGATCCCAGCTGTCAGGACTGGTTGTGGTGAAGAAAGTGGACCTGGCTGGCACCCCTGCTCGGCCCCAGAAGGCAGCCACGACTGGTGAGTTCCCACGGGCCCAAGAGCTGCATGCAGTGCCCTGGGCAGCCACTTGGGGGCAGCAAGTCCAGCCCCGCCTTCCCTGTTCAGTGGCCTTTCTCGTGGGCCTCCAGCCCTGGGCCTCAGTTTCCTTTTCTGTAAGAACTGCCTCCTAGGACCTTCGTGGGGGTAGCGAATTCCATGACTGACTTCATCCTGCGTCCTCAGGGGTCCCCGTGAGCAAAATGGCGCCCACCGTGGGCTGAGGAGATGGAGGCTCAGAGAGGCCAAGCCAGCCGCCCAAAACCCTACCATGCTGGCAGGGAGCCTCCCTTCCCCTCTCCACCCCCACCTCTTCCCAGAACCTCAGGTCCATTCTCTTCTCCCTCTCAGGTCCCGTGAAGAACAGGGAGGCCTCAGTAGCTGTGCCCCGGACACCCGCCGCCTCCTCCCTGAGCCAGCTGGGTGCATATTCTGACAGTGAGGAGGACAGTGGCAGCAACTGAGCCCCTCGTGCCCACAGGTGACCGTAGCTGCGCTCAGGATCAACACAAGTGGCCTCCAGGGACTTGGGGTCCCCAGCCCCCACCTCTCCACATAGACGCAGGATCCAGGGCTCCAGCAGCCCCAGCACTGCTGTGTGGAGGCCTCAGGGCCTATCCGTTTTCACCTCAGAGCCCCAGGAATGACAGACAGAGCCCCGTGGCCAGATGGCCTGGACCCTGATTCAGGAGCAAGAAAGGGGACTCATCCCACAGAGACACACCCTGCCATGCTCCCGGACCTGGGTTCGAGCTCCCAGCACCACAATGGAATAGCTGCACAGGGAGGCTTCATGAGTGCTGGAGCCAGGCTTTGGTGCCTCTCCTCTCTCTTTCTCTGCCCCTCCCCATCTCTGGAAAGGAGAGAGTCTTCTGGGAGCAGTGGCATGGCAGAGACACAAGAAATAAAACAGCATTTCATATCGTCCGTGGTTCTGACCAATCCTCCTGCCTGGCGGAATGAGCTTCTTGCTAGGTGTGATGCCAAAGTGGTTTTGCTTGGTGCAGAACTCAGGCTGAGCCTCACCTTAGGCACCCTCACCTTGGGGACTGACCTGCATGAGGGTCCCCTGTCTCCCTAGCCTGTCCCCCCCTGCCATCCCCCAAGCAGTTCCAACAGTGCAGTTCCCGGAGTGGCCACCTGGTGGCGCCAGTGCACCTCGCCCACTGGTGTTATGGAGCAATTCCCCAGAGTGGCAACCAGGCAGCAGCAATGCCCTTCTTGCTAACATTGTTGGGCAGCTCAGTGCGGTTTCATGTGTGGCCACCAGGTGGCAGCAGTGGCCCTCCCCCATCGCATCAATACTTTCTTACCGGTGGGTACAGTACCCTGTTTTGGCCACCAGGTGGCAACAGCGCCCCTTGACTATGAACACATGTCTTGCCTGAGGGTGCAATATTCAGTGTGGCCACCTAATGCTAACAATGCCCCATCCATCAGTCTCAACACTTATCTTGCCGGCATGTGCAATACCCTAGTGCCCACGAGGAGGCAGCAGTGCCTTATCAGCATCCATCAGGCAGCAGCTGTCCCTTCAGAGCTGTTCCAAAGCACCTTGGAGCTGCCAGCAGGTGGCGGCAGTGCAGTTCCCCAGGTTGCCACCAGGCGGTGCCAGCTCCTGTCTGGAGGCCTCCTGCCACCCCTGGCAACAGCCCCACCTGGAATCTGTCACTCATCTTGGAGCTGTCAGTCCTGATGGGGGCGGGGGGGGGGGGGCATCCCCTCCATCAGCATGGGGTGGACCTCAGAAGAGTGAGGGGGGCTCAGAGCCAGGGAGGGCCAGTACATGGAGTGGTGCCCTGTTTTATGTATTGGAAGAACAATATTCAGCTCCAGCAGTGCTGGGCCTCGAACCCAGGATCTAGGGCCTGCAAGTCCTGTGCTCTGTAGCTGGGCTGTCTCCCTGCCTCTGGAACCCGCCCGACTTTGAACCTTTTGGAAGCTTCCAGGGCAGGGCTAGTGGCCCCTCCCCAGCAGGAGACCTCAGGCAGGGGCCCTCCCTTCCCTGTCCTGCTGTCCTCCTGTCCTGCTCCTGCTGCCTTTAACCCCCTCCCTCCAGATCCATGGGGGGGTCCCTGAGAAAGGAGGATGAGGAGCCAGGCACAGCCCCCAGCCAGGAACACCAATCTCCCTCCTGAACCCCTGCCAGACCCCTCATGGGGGACGGCCCCCCAGCCCCCCCAAAGCCAGAGATGGCATGTTCTCTCTCAGATACCTCCAGCCTCCGGATCTGGGGAGTCGGGAGACCCCTCTGCTGGCTCAGAACCCCCCCAAACCTCCCCCACCCCTGGGCCTCTGTCCATGCTCTGCCCTGGCCCCCATTTGGGATGAACCCAAAGCTGGTTTGCAATTTTATCTGCTTTGCCTCCCCCATTTCAGGCTGCATCAGATGGTGGGGATCCCCCTCCTCCCAGAGCCCCCCTTCTCCCAGCACCCCCTCCCTGCTTCCCGCCTTGAAAAAGGGGGCCTGGGGGGAGCAGCTCACGGAGCAGGGAAGTCAAATGCCGTTTGATTCCACCTCAGGGCCCTGCTTGTTAGTCGGGGCACGGGTGCCCCCAGAGCCCCTCAGATCCCCCTCCTCCCTCCCTCTCTCTCTCTCTCTCTCTCTCTCTCCCTCTCCCTCGCCAGGCTGTTGACAGAAAACAAGACAATCACAGCCCTTCTCTCAAGCTCCTGGGGGACCCTGCCTGGTCTCCACTCCCAGATTGAGGGGGTGGTGGTCTGGAAAGTGGTGTGACAGTGGAAAGGGGGGCTTTGGGGGGTCACACGTCCCCTTACCATAGTGATGAACTTGTGGGTGGCTCCAGGCCAACAAAAGGCTGCTCTGTGCGTCAGTTTACCCACTGGTAAGTGAAGAGGGGGTGGTCTCTGCATGCTTTTGTGGGGGTCCCCATGTTTTTGGGGTTGGATGGAGCACAGGCCACGGGTTTGAGTCCCCACTCCCCACCTGCAGGAGGGAAGCTTCGTGAGTGGTGGAGCAGGGCTGCAGGCAGTCAGTCTGTGTCTCTCACCTTCTGTCAGAAAGCGAGAACCACCCCATCAGAAAGTCAAGCCCCCCCCCAACATGGCACCAGCCCACTCTGGGGGTCCTGGGACCAGGTGTCCATTCTGGGGATGCCCCTTTCCTAATGAGCTCTCTCTAGCCACTGGGGTGATGGGGCCAGATAAGGAGGCGCAGGGGCTGGGGCACAGGACTTGCCGCTCAGGGCCACAGGTTCAATCCCCGGCCTCCAAGTGCCAGGGTGACTTCTGGTTCTCTGTCTCTGGCTCTCTCATCACCAAGTCGCTTGGAAGCTGGGTTGGTGCTTAATCCAAGCCGACACCCCTGTCCTCCCTGGGGGACCCCACATCTCTGAGCTCCCTGGCCTCAGCCCTCTCCCCCCAGCTGCTACCGGAAGAACCAGGACGTGACAGCCTGGTCCATTCTGTCCCCTCCCTCCCCCAGGTCCCCAAGCCTCAAAGGGACAGATGCAGGGCCGCCCACCATCAATGCCGCCGGGTCCCGCCGCCAGCTGCCGCCAGCCCTGAGCCCCCGGGGAGTGAGCGGGAGTGGGGGGGCAGGTCCGGATCCTGGGGGCCCGCGCCCCTCCCCCAGCAGCCGGTGACCCCCAAGCGTCCTGGCCACGCCCCCTCGGTGCCCGCCCTCCCACCCTGCGGCCAAGTCCAGCGCCTGCCCGCCTGGGGTGTCCCCGCCCCCGGCCCCCTCCCGCCCGCAAGGTCTCGGTCACTTCCGAGGGGCGCGGGGGGGGGGCAGGGGGGTCGGGGAGACAGGGACGGAGCCCGCAGGATCGGGGTGTCTGCCTGCGCCCCCCCAGAAAGCGAGGAGGACGCGGCGGCCGCTCCTTTTGTGCCGGGGGATGGGGGCTCAAGATTGAGGGGGACCCCCCCCGCGCCCGAAGGGGGCGCAACAAAGGCCGCGCTCGGCGCCCCGGGATCAACTTGGCGCCGGCGGGGACCCAGCACCCCGGGGAGCCCCAGAGGCGAGGGGCGCTTTTCCCGGGGGTCCCCCCAGACTCCCCCCGCACCCCCCCAGTTATTCCGGGGAGCGATCCCGGGCTCCCGCCAAGGCTGGGGCTGAGCGCTGATCCCCAAACTCCGCGCGCCCTTTGGATGCGCTGCGCCCCCCGCGCGCGCGGCTGCCCCCCAGTTCGGGGTTCGGGGGCTTCTGCTCCACTTTCTCCCGCGTTCCCGCCTCGCCCCCCCCATTCTTTCTTTTTTCTTTTAATATTTTTCTTTCCTGCGGACGAAGCCGGCGCCCCCTCCCCCTCCCGTCCCCCTCGGGCTTTGGGGTGCAGGCGCCCCCCCAGCCGGCTCCCCCATGGCCCGCTGGCTGCGGGACTATCTGAGCTTCGGGGGACGCCGGCCCCCCCCGCGGCCCCCCGCCCCCGACTACACGGGCGACAGCGACGTCCTGCGGGCCTACCGGGAGCAGAGGGACCTGGACTTCGAGGACCCCTACGAGGACCCCGAGCCGGGGGACCCCCGCGACCCCAAGGGCCCCGCGGCCACCGAGCCCACGTTTGAGTCCCCGAAACACCGTCTCATCAAGGTGGAGGACGCCCCCAGGGCGCGGGGTGCGCGGGGAAGCCCGGACCCGGAGGTGCGTGGCCTGGGGGGCGACGGCGGGAGGGGCAGAGTGGGGGGCTCCCCCTGTCTCCACTGGAGGCTGGTTTTCTCCCTCCCCCCACTCCGTCTGGCGCCCCCAGTTCCCCAGGCTGGAGCCCCCTCCCCTCTGTGGCCAGCTTCCATTTGCAATCTGGGGGACCCCCACTCCGCAGAGGCTTGTGGGCGAGGCTGGCTAAGAGCACAGAGAAGAGGAGGTGGCGGCGCACCGGGCAGAGCGCAGGACTTGTACTGTGGCGTCCCGGGTTCGAGCCCCCGCCAGAGTGTTGGCGGGCAGGACTCTTCCCCCAAAACAAATATGCATGTATTTTGGGGTTTTGCCGCCAGGGTCTTCTTTTTATGGGGAGTTTGCACCCTGATGGCTCCGATGCTCCCAGCAGACTAAAAAAAAAAAAAAAAAATTAAGATAGAGAATGAGAGACAGAGAAAGAGAGAAAAGGAGAGACATCTGCAAGTGGGGACGGGGGCTCGAACATTCCCCCTCTGCTGGCTGAGCCATCTCCTGCGTTTATTATATCTTCTTCCCTTTATTAAAAAGAAAGAAATTATTGACTGACTTAAAGAAGTGGAGATATGTAGAGAGAACCCAGAGCCCTGCTGAGCTCTGACTGATGGTGGTGCCAGGGATGGAACCTGGGACTTCAGAGCCTCAGGCAGAAGTGTTTTTGAACAGACATTATGCTGTCTCTCTTATCTTTTTATTTATTTATTTATTTATTTATTTATTTATTCTTTTGTTGCCCTTGTATTATTGTTGTTGTTATTGATGTCGTTGTTGGCTAGGACAGAGAGAAATGGAGAGAGGAAGGGAAGACAGAGAGGGGGAGAGAAAGACAGACACCTGCAGACCTGCTTCACCGCCTGGGAAGCGACTCCCCTGCAGGTGGGGAGCTGGGGGCTCGAACTGGGATCCCACCGGTCTTTTGCACTTTGCGCCACCTGCGCTTAACCCGCTGTGCTATCACCCGATTCCCTCTCCAGTATTTTTATTTATTTATTTATTTTTCTAACACCAGAGCACTGCTCAGCTCTGGCTTATGGTGGTGTGGGGGACTGAACCTGGGATTTTGGAGCCTCAGGCATGAGAGTCTGTTTGCATAAGCATTATGTTGTCTCCCCCGCCCTAGTTATTTATTTTTAACAAAAGCCCTGCTCGGCTCTGGCTAATAGTGGTACCAGGGGGTTGAACCTGGAACCTCAGAGCCTCAAGCAGGAAAAATCTATGGAGTCACTGTTGTGTATAAATACATCTTTGCAAAACCAGACCTGGGCTGAGGGGTAGCTTATGGGATGGGGCGCCAGCCTGGCTGTGCATGAGATCCGGGTTTGAGCCCCAGCACCGCATGGGAGTACCACAGCACTAGGAGAAGTTCAGCTGCTGTGGTTATTCTCTCTCTCTCTTCAATAATTCAGTCAATCTTTAAAACCCCCACCAGTCTGGAGGAGGCGTGTGGGTGGCCCAGAGAAGGCAGGCAGGGCTGAGCTCGGCCTGGTCTCCTGAACCTTCGCCCCCTCCCCTGCTCTCCTTCTTGCTCCAGCCGGAAGCAGACACGGAGTACTCGGACCCTTATGATGCCCACCCTGTCCCGCCAGTCGCGGATGGAGGCTACGTGGGGCCCTACGATGCCCAGCCGGTGGCGAGCGGTGAGTGGGCGGGGCTGGGGGGTGACCCGGGCCCAGCCAGTTTGGAAAATGACCCGTCCTGGCCCCCCATCTAGAACTGCCTGGCAGGAGCATGCAACTGTACGACACCCCGTATGAACAGCAGGACAGGGGGCCCGAGGGAGTACCCCGGAATGCGCGGAGACTGCCCAGGGAGGACGAGCGGCCAGCAGACGAGTACGACCAGCCGTGGGAATGGAAGAAGGAGAGTATCTCCAAGGCCTTCGCAGGTGTGCCCCTCCTGCCCAGAGCCGGGCCCCTGAACGCCCCCCTTCCCTGCCTCCCTGGCTGCCAGGCCTGTGGCTAATTCTCACTAGAGTGTGAGTGGCTGATAGGAAGTTCTCTTCCAGGGAAACCCCATGTCTGAATCATGTGTCTTCCGCTCAGGAGTGGACGTGAGACAGATTTCTGAGCCAGGAAACACTGGACATATCTCTAAAGCTCAGTTCTATAAGCCCCGGCTCAGCCTCCCAAAAACAAGCTAGCAGCGGGTGTGTGGCTTGGAATTGAGAGCACGGGCCTTGCAGGGTGTTCTGTGTGCCAGGTTGCCTTCCCAGCTTCTCTTGCTTCGTCTCGTTACTCAGTATATATTTTTTTAATAATAACTTTTTTCCTCATGGAGAAGTTTCATGAGTGGGGAAACAGGGCTGCAGGTGTCTCTCTGTCTCTCTCCCTCTCGATCTCCCTCTCGATTTCTGCCTCTATCAAATAAATAAATATATCTTTTAGGGTGGGGTAGATAGCATAATGGTTCTGCAAAGAAACTCTCATGCTTGAGGCTCCGAAGTCCTAGGTTCGACCCCCTGCACCACCATCAGCCAGAGCTGAGTGGGGCTCTGGTAAAACAAACAAACAGGGAAAGAAAGGGATGAGGAGGGGGAAAGGGGGGAAAGTATGTCTTACAAAATAAAATAGAAATACCTTTTACAGAATTACTAGCCCAGGGCAGACCAGACTGTTTAGGCCTGGCTGAGACCACAGCCCTGCTCTCCGATTGGCCGGCCCCAGGACCGCCCACCATATCATATTTGGGTGACCACGCCCCCGTCTCCAGGGAAGGGGAGTGTCCTTGAGTTTAACCCTGTCCTCTCCGGTCCTTCCCCTCCAGTGCAGTTTGACAGTCCTGAGTGGGACAGGACCCTGGGCTCTGCCAAGGAGCTGCGCAGACCCCCACCCAGGAGCCCCCAGCCCGCTGAGCGTGTGGACCCCGCCTTACCTCTGGAGAGACAGCCGTGAGTGAGGTTCTTTTTTTTTTTTAATTTCTTTATTAGGGAATTAATGTTTTACATTAACAGTAAATACAACAGTTTGTACATGCATAACATTTCCTAGTTTTCCATATAACAATACAACCCCAGGGAGTCAGGTGGTAGCGCAGCGGGTTAAGCGCAAGTGGCGCAAAGCACAAGGACCAGCATTAGGATCCTGGTTCGAGACCCCGGCTCCCCACCTGCAAGGGAGTCGCTTCACAGGTGGTGAAGCAGGTCTGCAGGTGTCTGTCTTTCTCTCCCCCTCTCTGTCTTCCCCTCCTCTCTCCATTTCTCTCTTCCTATCTAACAATGACAACATCAATAACAATAATCACTACAACAACAATGAAAAACAAGGGCAACTAAAGGGAAAATAGATTTAAAAAAAAAAAAAAAACCAATATAACCCCCATTAGGTCCTCTGTCATCCTTTTTGGACCTGTAACCTTCCCCACCCACCCACCCCAGAGTCTTTGACTTTGGTGCAATATGCCAACTCCAGTTCAGGTTTTACTTGTGTTTGCTCTTCTCATCTTGTTTTTTAACTTCTGCCTGAGATGTGAGTGGGGCTCTAACCCTTGCTGTGTGACTCAGGGCAGGTGACTTAGCTTCTCTGAGCCTCAGGCTCGAACCCTTCCACGAGGCTGTCCAGCTCAAATCACGAAAAAGGAGGAGTTTCACCCTGCACTTGGGGGGGGGGGGGCAGAAATAGCTTCTCCAGCCAGGAGAGAGCTTGGTGTAAAGTTGAATGGGACAGGATTTTGAATGGGGTCCTGATTTGAGAAGGGGCGGTGTCTTTTCTGTTTCCCTCCAGTCTGGGAGTTTCTGGAGGAATCTCCCTGAATTCTCACCCCCACACACACACCCAGGCCGACCCCGTGACTGTGACCCCCCACACACACACCCAGGCCGACCCCGTGACTGTCAGTCATTTCCAGACGCCGTGGGTGGGTGGGGTCCAGGCAGAAGGGATTAAGGGGGTGCTCAGCCTTCTGGGAGTACAGACAACCACAGACCACAGAGCTCTGCCCGGAGGGTGAAGGCCCCCTGCGTTTGACACCTCGACAGGCCTCGACAGCCGTGAACCCCTCTTTGAGCCCTCAGAGAAAGATAACCCCCCCCCCCCCCGCCAGGTGGCTGGGAACACAGGAAGTGGCCAATCTCAAATCTTCAGAAAGTGATATTCAAGAGATAGACGGCTGGGGATTCTAGGAGAGAGGAGGGGGACACAGAGCCCAGAGCCAGCTTTCAGGGTCAGGCAAGCCACTTCTCAGTCAGATGGGGGAAAAAAATTCAATGAGAGGGGTGGAGAGATCCCCTAGCCGTTCTTCAAAAGACTCCTGTCTGAGGTTCTGAGGTCCCAGGTTCAATCCTCCCACACCACCATCAGCCAGAGCTGAGCAGAGCTCTGTGGTTAAAAATAAAATCCTCAGGCAGGGGTAGATAGCATAATGGTTATGCAAAGAGGCTCTCAGGCCTGAGGTTGACTCCAAAGTCTCAGGTTCAATCCCCTGCACCACCATAAGCCAGAGCTGCATAGTGCTCTGGTAAAAATAAATAAAATAAAATCCTCCATATGTAAAGAGTGCTTACAAAGCAACAAGAAAAAGGCAGAACCAGGGGCACAGCACAGGGGTTCTACAACATGACTCTCTTGGCTCTGAAGCCTCAGGTTCAATCCACGGGGTCACCATCAGCTGAGCAGGGCTCTGAGGAAATTAACTGTAATAATTACTAAGGATAATCGTCAACTAAGGCTGGGTGCTGGCGTTGGATGGGAGAGACCCAGACACTGCAGTTTCCTCAAGAACCCTGGGAAATTTTGTTCCTGGCCTGGCTGTCACCAGTTTGGGGGCTGCCTGTGACCTCAGTGTGTGCTGGAAAGTGGGGTGCCCTGCCCCCCCCCCAGGTGGTTCCATGGCCCTCTGAGCCGGGCGGATGCAGAGAACCTTCTGTCGCTTTGCAAGGAAGGTAGCTACCTCGTGCGGCTGAGTGAGACCAGCCAGGACTGCTCCCTGTCCCTCCGGTGAGTCCCCAGCACCCCCAGCCCCGCTGCCTGTGGGCTCAGAGGGGCGTGGCTCCAGGGGCAGTGGGACTTTGGCCAGTGGGCGGGGTCTCGTTGGTTGCCAGGCAGGTTTTTCTGACCAATGGGGACATGGGCATCTGTGGGCAGGGCTCCCGGAGTGATGTTGCAATGCACAAGAACCTGGGTTCCAGCCCCGGGTCCCCACCTGCGCTGGGACAGCATTGCGAGTGGTGAAGCAGTGCTGCAGGTGTCCTTTCTCACTCTCCCCACCTTCCTGATTTCTGGCTGTCTTAGGGGGGGTCAGGTGGTGGCGCACCTGGTTGAGTGCACATGTTACAATGCGCAAGGACCCAGGTTCGAGCCCCTGGGCCCTACCTGTAGGGGGAAAGCTTTGCAAATGGTGAATCAGGGCTGCAGGGGTCTCTCTCCTCTATTTTCCCCCACCCTCTCAATATCTGACTATCTCTATCCAATAAATAAAGGTAATTAAAAAAAAAAATATATATATATAAACCGATGTTAGGGGGTGCCAGCCTGCCACTCTTGGGGGACTATGAGAGGGATTTTTTTGAGGGGGTTAGGCCTGAGTGTTTTGGGGTGCTCAAGGGTCGTCTCTGTCCTCCAGGAGCAGCCAGGGCTTCCTGCACCTCAAGTTCACGCGGACCTCCGAGAACCAGCTGGTCTTGGGGCAGCACAGTGGGCCGTTCGCCAGCGTGCCCGAGCTGGTCCTGCACTACAGCTCCCGCCCGCTGCCCGTGCAGGGTGCTGAGCACCTAGCCCTGCTTTACCCAGTGGTCACTGCGGTGCCCTGAGGGCCCTGATGCCCAGCTGCAAACCCTGGAGGTCTTCCTGCTGGAGGAGGCCTGCGGGGAAGGCAGGCCTCCCTAGCCCTCCCTCCGAGGTCCACATCAGCTGCTCAGCTCCAGGATGCCAAGCCCTCCCCGGGTTGCAAATAAATAACTTATTGTGTACAGTTTCCAGAGTCCTTTCTGGGAAATGGGGAAGGATGATGGGACACTGGCATTGTCCAGGCTCCTTATGGTGGGGGGTGTGGGGGGAGATCAGGCCGGGGTTCATGACCCAGGGAGCTTAACTGAGCCGGCCAGCTGGGGAGGATGGGATAGAGACAGATGAGAACCAGCAGGCAGGGGACAGCTGTCCCTATGGAAACTATGGAAACAGCGGAGGCAGCTGCGGGGGAGGGGAAGCCAGGCCCAGCTGGTGTCACTTCAAGGTGACAGTCTGGTCAGGAGGCCCCAGGGTTACCGGGACCTCCCTCCAAGAGATGGGGGGGTGAAGGAAAGGGGGCCCCTTCCTGCTAATTGGACACGTCCCTGTGGACCCCATGCTGACGTCAGCTCCGGGGTCCTTGGATGATGCTCTCTAACCTCTGAACCCTCAAATCTATTGGCACCCCCCAAATTCACCATGCATTAGCCTTTATTGCATGTCCTGGGGGCCAAGGGAGAGAGGTGCAAGGACCAGAGTGAGGATGGGGATCTGGGGGTGGCATGATGAAGCCCCCAGGCTTTTTTTTTTTAACATCTATTTATTTATTTATTTATTTTTTGTTGCCCTTTAAAATATATATATATTGTTGTTGTTGTTGTCGTCATTGTTGTATAGGACAGAGAGAAAAGGAGAGAGGCGGGGAAGACTGAGGGTGAGAAAGACAGACACCTGCAGACCTGCTTCACCGCTTGTGAAGCGACTTCCCTGCAGGTGAGGAGCCGGGGCTCGAACCAGGATCCTTATGCTGGTCCTTGCGCTTTGCGCCACGTGTGCTTAACCCGCTGCGCCACCACCCGACTTCCCCCAGGCTTTTTTAATGTCACATCTTCATGTGGTCACTGCAGTGGGGCGCCCCCACGGGTCTCTGGGGGGTAGTGAGACTCCATTTCAGGAAACCGTATTGTCCCTGGCCACTCAGAGAAGCCCGGGGCGGGGAAAATGCTGCCGGCGGAGTTGGGGTGTCTGGGACTCAGTGGCTGCTGGGGTCAGGGGCAGCGAGGTACAGGGACGGCATAGACACTCTTGGTCCTCTCCGGGAGCGTCTTGCGCCTCCTCCATGGGCCTGGTCTTGGATTCCTTGGGGTTATTGCGGGGTCTGTTTAGGACGTTACTGTAAAGGGGGTGCGCTGAAAAGAGGGGGGGTTTCCGTTAATAAAGCTTCGTGCTGTCCTCCGCTCCTCTGGGCTTCGTCTTTGCTTCTGGAAAGCACAGAGGACAGAGCCGGCTGTCTGTCGCCAACCCCCCCACCCCCAAGCTCATGCTCTAAGGGTGCTTTCAGCTCGCTGCAGTTCCGCGCGTGGCCACGCGGGGGCGCGCTGTGCAAGGCCAGCAGCCCTACCTGAGTCCAGGTGGCGGCGGCGGCGGCTCCTGAACCGGGAGCCCAGCAGGGTCAAAGTCACCGTCAAGGCCACGCCCCCCGCCAGCAGCAGGGCCACGTGGGGGCCTGCAGGGCGGAGGGGAAAGGGTGGTCTGCGGGCTGGGCGGAGCAGGGAGGAGCCCTGGGGGAACCGGAGGTGGTACTCACCTGGGAGGCTGGAGTCTGAGTTCTCACCTGCAGAGAAGACATCTGCCTTGGGGTGTGGGGTACGGACCTTGCTGAACCCCGAGAGGCACAGCCACCCAACCCACCTCCATCCCCCGGGGAGCTTCCGTGCCCGACAGGGTTTGTCCTGGGCCTGCTTCCTCCATTTTTCCTTCTTTTAAAAAAAATGTTTATTAGTATTTAATAGGACAGAGAAAAAGGAGAGGGCAAGGGAAGACAGGGAGAGACAGAGAGACATCTGCAGCCCTGCTCCACCACTCGTGAAGCATTCCTTCGGCAGGTGGGGAGACTAGAACCTGGATCTTTGTGCATATTAATTAATTAATTAATTAATTTGTTCTTTTATTTTTCCCCAGAGCCCTGATCAGCTCTGATTGATGGTGGTGCTGGGGCTTGAACCCAGACCTCAGAACCTCAGGCAGGACAGTCTGTTTGCATAACCATAGCACTGTCTCCCCAGCCCTATTAATCAAGAGGAGCTGACACCCATTTCTTTTCATCTTGCAGAATCAGAAGCTGGGAGCCACTGGTGGGGTGGGGGGGGACCAGCTGTGGGATCTGGAACATTGCCCACTGGCTCCCTACAGCTGTCAGCTGCCCTCAGCCTGGGGCCAGGCTCCCCTGCCTCTGCTTATTGGTGACTGTCCCCCTCATCTCTGGAGGGGCCCGGGGTGGGGTGGGGGGCTGGCAGGAGCAGCCTTAACACACCTCCAGCAGGAGGGCAGCACCAGCTGGAGAGATGGGCAGTGGCCCATGTGCCCAACAGGGGGCATCACCAAGGACCCATCTGCTTGGGTCTCGGGGCCCTCCCTACCGGGGAGCAGCCCTTGAGGGGGGTCCCTGCATTATTGGGGAGTGGGGGGATGTGAGCCAAGGCTTCGGAGAACACCAATGTCTGCTTTCACTGGGCTTGTTTGCAAGATGAAAGCTCCTTCTGGCTCTGAGAATCCACAACTTCTGTTTCTATTTTTTTAATTTAATTTATTTATTTAAAGTTTATTTATTTTTATTAGATAGAGACAGAGAGAAATTGAGAGGAAGGGGAGGTAGAGATGGAGAGACACAGAGAGACCCCTGCAGCCCCGCTTCACCACTCATGAAGCTTTCTCCCTGCAGGTGGGAACCAGGGCCTTGAACCCGGGTCCTTACTCACCATAGTGTGTGCGTTTAACCAAGTGCACCACTGCCGGGCCCCCATATTTATTTATTTATTTATTTATTGGACAGAGACAGCCAGAAATCAAGAGGGAAGGGGGTGATAGAGAGGGAGAGACAGGGCCAGGCGGTGGCACAGCTAGTTAAGTACAAACATTCACACATTACAGTGTCCAAGAATCCAGGTTCAAGTCCCTGGTCCCCACCTGCAGTGTGAAAGCGTTTACAAGTGGTGAATCAGGGTTGTGGGTGTCTCTGTCTCTCCCTCTCTACTTCCCCATCCTTTCTCAATTTCTCTCTGTCTCTATCCAATAAATAAATATTAAAGAGAGAGAGAGAGAGAGACCTGCAGCCCTGCATCACCACTTGCAAAGTTTTCCCCTAGCAGGTGGGGCCAGGCCTCGAACCCAGGCATTTTCGCACTGTAAAGTGTGTGCTCAACCAGGTGCACCAACACCCGGTCCCCACAGCAGTTTCGAGAAAGATTTCTTGGGCTGAGGAGACAACACAGGGGTTCTGCAAAAGACTCACCTGCTTGAGGCTCTGAGGACCCAGGTTCAATCCCCAGCACCACCACCGGCCAGAGCTGAGCAGGACTCTGGTGCCTCTCTCTCTCTCATTAGACAGAGACAGTTGTTTTTGTTTTCCTTTTTTTTTTTTTAAACCAAAGCCTGTATCTCTCACTCTCTGTATGTCTGTCTTATTAGAATAAAAAAATTAAACACTTGTTTATCTTCTTTCTTTCTTTTTTTTTTTCCCTCTAGGGTTATTGCTGGGCTCGGTGCCTGCACCATGAATCCACCGCTCCTGGAGGCCATTTTTAAAAAAATATTTTATTTATTTATTCCCTTTTGTTGCTCTTGTTGTTTTATTATTGTAGTTATTATTGTTATTGTTATTGATGTTGTTGGATAGGACAGAGAGAAATGGAGAGAGGAGGGGAAGACAGAGGGGGGAGAGAAAGACAGACACCTGCAGACCTGCTTCACCACCTGTGAAGCGACTCCCCTGCAGGTGGGGAGCCGGGGGCTCGAACCGGGATCCTTACACCGGTCCCTGCACTTTGTGCCACATGCGCTTAACCCACTGCGCCACCGCTCGACCCTCCTTTCTTTCTTTTTTAACCAGTGCCCTACTCAGATCTCACTGATGGTGATTGAACCTGGGAGCTTTGATGCTTCAGGCATGAAAGTCTCTTTGCAGAACCATCTTGCTATCTCTCCCACCCTAAATAAAAATATTAAGTATGTATATGTATATATTTCACATTTTATTTATGTATTTATTAGACAGAGAGAAGATGAGATAGAAGGGGGAGAGAGGGGCTGGGAAGATAGCATAATGGTTATGCAAAAGACTTTCAAGCCTGAGGCTCCAAAGTCCCAGGTTCAGTTCCCCAGCACCACCATAAGCCAGAGCTGAGCAGTGCTCTGGTAGCTCTCTGTGTATCTTTCTCTGTATCCCTCTTTCACTAAAAATAAATAAAATATTTTTTTAAAAAGGGGAGAGAGAGTGGTCCAGGAGGTGGCACAGTGGATAAAGCACTGGATTCTCAACCATGAGGCCCTGAGTTTGATCCCCGGTAGCACATGTACCAAAGTGATGTCTGATTCTTTCTCTCCTCCTATCCTCCTATCTTTCTCATGAATAAATAAATAAATTCTAAAAAACAGAGAGAGAGAGAGAAGGGGGAGGAGACACACACATACACTTGCAGCCTTGCTCCACCACTGGTGAAGCTTCCCCCCCCGCAGGTGGGGACTGGGGGCTTGAACCCGGGTCCTTGTGCCTGCTAGCAGGTGAACTCAGCCGGTGTACCACAGCCCAACCAACCCCCTTAAATACCCCCTTAAATCTTCTCCAAATATAGAAAATAAGGAGAAAGTGGCATTGTTGTTGCCTGGAGTTAGGGGCTGCTATAGTCTGGGAAGAGCTGGAGGGTACAGAGAGAGGAGATTCTAGAACGTTCTGGCCCTCCGTGCTGCCCCCGGCCCCCCTACCTGCCAGCACCTCCAGTGTGGACCCGTTGCCCTTGGCCTCCTCCAGCAGTGGTATCTCCAGGGTGGCCCCACACACATAGTCCCCGCTGTCATTGAGGGTGACGTGGTCCAGGTGCAGGAAGAAGGTCTCAGGGGGCTGCCAGGAGACGTGGTGGCCGCGGTGCCCACAGGGCCCGGGGCTCAGATGGCGGCCACTGAGGAGCGCCTGGCACAGCATCTGCCCATCCTTGAGCCACTCAAGCCGCAGCTTCTCGGCCACCTCAGGCAGGGTCACCCTGCAGGTCAGCTGTATAGAGCTGCCCTGGACCACCTTCTGGTGGGGCTCCAGCTGCTGCACACTCAGGCCTGGGGCTCCCTGCAGAGCTGGGGGGGAGGAGGAGGGGTGTGTGTGGCTCCCCAAACCCAGGCCCCAGGGGCAGGAGGGTGGAAGGGACAGGGTGTCTTCTGGGCCTGAGATGGCTCAAGTCACTCGGAGTTCTGTCTGTCTCACCGACTGCCTGATTCCACAGCTGCCTGGGAGGGAGCTGCTTTTCTGTTTACCTCTGAGAGAGAGAAGCAGACACAGAGAGGAGAGACTCTGCAGCCCTGCTCTACCATCTGCTGACTTCCCCCAGTTGGTCCCTGGTGCTCCAATGTGGTGCAGAGGCTTCAACCCAGGGCCTCACGCACCCAAGTGCACCGCTGGTACCTGAGCTAGCTTCTAGTCTCCCTTTCTTTCTCCTTCCTCCCTCCCTTCCTTCATTCATTCCTTCTTTTCATACTTTTTTCTCTCTCTTCTCATTGCTGGAACTTTCTGCACCTGTTTAATTCCAATCTTCCTTGCTGAGTATCTTTCTCCTGTTAATATGAGAGAGAAAGAGAGGAGGGGGAGGGAGGGAGAGAAGGGGGGGCTAGATAATATAATGGTTAAGCAAAGAGACTCTCCTGCCTGAGGCTCCAAGGTCCCAGGTTCCATCCCCAACACCACTCTCAAGCAGAGCTGAGCAGGGCTCTGGGGAAAAATAAATACAAATCTGGGTCAAGGGGGGTCGGGCGGTAGCACAGTGGGTTAAGCGTACATGGTGCAAAACACAAGGACTGGCATAAGGACCCCGGTTCGAGCCCCCGGCTCCCCACCTGCAGGGGAGTCACTTCACAAGCGGTGAAGCAGGTCTGCAGGTGTCTATCTTTCTCTCCCCCTCTCTGTCTTCCCCTCCTCTCTCCATTTCTCTCTGTTCTATCCAACAACGATGACATCAATAACAACAATAATAACTACAACAATAAAAAACACACACACACAAAAAAAAAAAACAAGGGCAACAAAAAGAGGCCTGACCCAGAGCATTTGAGCTGGGCCAGGGGCTTCCAGGACAAGTGTTCTTTTAGCAGAGGGAACAGCAGAGGCTGAGTCCCCGAGGCAGGGGTGGGATCCATCTGAGCTGTAGCAGAGAACAAGAAAAGGAGAGAGGCTGACAGGCCCACCAGGCGGGGGAGAGAGGGAATGGGGGGTGGAGAGAAAGAGAGAGACTGATCACAGGAGACAAGAATGTAGGTCATGCTTGGAACTGAGTTTTAGATGACACCCCCCCCCCAATCCCCACACCCCCAGCCCCCTGGAGTGTGTGTCAGAGAGATGCTGGTCACATTTGGCAAAGCAAGGAGCCTCCCTTTTAAAGGGGTCAAGCAGGGGTGGAGGGCGCAGGAAGCTGAGTGATGTCTATCAGCAGGGGGGCACAGGGAACAGATCCAGGTACTCACCCCAGAACTCTCCAAGAAGGAGCAGCGCTGCTATGCCCATGCACCCCATCCCTAGCCCACCAGGCCCCCCCCTCCCTGCTGGTGCCTGAGTCACCCCCCTCCCCACACACACTTGACAGACTTCCTGCCACAATCTCCGCCCCGCCCCCCCAGTCCCCCACCGCAGGCTCAGAGGTGAAACTGGTGGCCGCCCTCCACACAAGCCAGTGCTGCTCCAGACTGGACTTCCAGCTGCCTCAGTTTCCCCAAAGTGGTTTTGTGGGTGGGGAAAATGGGTCCCATTCAGAGAACTGGGAGTCTTTCTGGAAGTTTCTTCCTCAACCTGGGCTGGGGGGTGGGGGGTGAGTAACAGACACCAAGACCTTGAATAGCAGAACTCCACTTTGGACTTACACCCCCACACCCAGAAGGGACAGATCTTAAGCCCTCTGGTGCCTCCCCCGCCCCCCAGACCACAGTGTGACCTGGTTTCTCACTCTGAGACAAGGAGAAGAAGGCCTTCTATTGGTCTGGCTCAACCACAGGGGCAGTCCCTGCGGCGACACACAACTCCAGCCTCTGCCTGCCTGGCCCTTAGCCCCCTTCAGACTTTCTGAAGTTCCAAATCCCTGGCCCCCAAACATGGGGACATCGAAGCCACTCAGTAAGGAAAAGCCAGACTTGGAGGTGCCACGTGCGCTTAACCCGCTGCACTACCACCGAACTCCTGAAAAAAAAAATCATTTTATTGAGGAATTAATGGTTTATATTATAGTACATTTGTTGACAGGTCCTTTTTCTCTGTTGTCTCCAAGGTTATCACTGGGGCTTGTTTCCTGCACTAAGAATCCACTGCTCCTGGAAGCTTCTTTATTTTGTTGTTTTTCCTTTTGTTGCCCTTGTTTATTGTTATTATTATTGTTATCAATACTGCTCTTATTATTAATACTGCTCCCTTTTTGTTGCCCGTTTATTGTTGTTATTCTAGGACAGAGAGAAAGCGAGAAGGGGAAGACAGGGGGAGAGAAAGACATCTGCAGACCTGCTTCACTCTGCAGGTGGGGAGCGAGGCCTCGAACCGGTAGCTTTATGCTGGTCCTTGCGCTTGCGCTTGTGCTTTGCACCATGTGTGCTTAAGCCGCTGCGCTACCGCCTAGCCTCCCCCCCCCACCCCCGCCGCTTTGTTTCTATGGGGAGTCATTACCGGAGTGGCGAATCGAGCAGCTTCATCGACTGCTATATGTGTTTCTTGTAGGCAGATAACATCTGCCTGATGCTGAATCGCCAATTGACCAATAAGAACGCGTTTGGCAAAGGACAGCCCCTCAACATTAAGTTGGAGGACTCGAAGAGCAGGACCAACAGCTTGAAAGCTGGCAGGAGCTGCTTGTTGCTGGCTTTGAAAGTGACTGGGATCCATGTGGATTCAGTCGGCTAGGAAGGATCGTCAGTTTCCCCAATGAATGGGTACTCAGGGGATGCACCACGGGAAGGTCGATCCAATGCATCCCACTTCCGGTTATCTTGTCCATCTCCAAAAATCTCTCCCTTTACACTGTCTGAACTGGAAGACGCTTTGAAGAGGGTTAAACCAGGAACAGCTGCTGGCTATGATAACATCACCCCAGAACTCATTCTTAACCTGGGTCCCGCGGCAAAGAAGTGGCTCGCTTCATTCCTGTCCCACATCTTGGAATCTGAGTCTATGCCCAAAGTTTGGCGTCGTGAGAAGATTATAGCGGTTTTGAAACCAAAGAAAGACCCAACACTGGCCGCCAGCTATAGACCAATTTCTCTCCTCTCCGTGTGTTACAAACTCCTTGAGAGGCTGCTTCTGTCACGTATTTCTCATCTTACAGAGAAATTCCTATCACCCGCCCAGGCTGGTTTCCGTCCAGGAAGATCTACCTGCGAACAAGCCCTGGCCCTCTCAACTTACATTGAAAATGGATTCCAGAAGAATTTAAAGACGGGTGCTGTCTTTGTTGATCTCACGGTCTGGCACCGTGGTCTCCTGGTCAAGATCTCAAGATGCCTGCCTCCATGGGTGGCCAACACTATATCGTTTCTTCTCCAAAACAGAAGATTCCGGGTGCATCTGGGAGACAAGTCTAGTAGATGGAGACTTGTCTCAAGTGGCCTCCCCCAGGGCTCTGTTCTGGCTCCTACACTATTTAATATTTACATCAATGACCTCCCAGAAACTTCTTCAAGGAAGTTCATCTATGCCGATGACATCTGCTGTGCAACTCAGGCATCCAAGTTCGACATCCTCGAGGAAACACTCACGAAAGACATGTCTCTGATATCTGATGACTGTAAAAAATGGCGACTAATCCCTAGCACTGCAAAAACGGTATCATCTGTTTTCCATCTACACCATGCCTCGGCCTCGCGTGAGCTTAATGTGTAGCTTGGCGATACGAGAATCCGGCATGAAGCCCAGCCAGTCTATCTTGGCGTTACTCTCGATCGCACTGTCATTTCACGAACATCTCATAAAAACTGCAGCAAAGGTGGGCACAAGAATAACATCATTGCAAGACTGGCCAGCTCCTCATGGGGCGCGAGCGCTTCCACACTACGATCATCATCTCTGGCATTATGCTATTCCACTGCAGAATACTGTGCCCCAGGATGGTTCCGTAGCCCCCATGTCCACTTGGTGGATTCCAAATTATATTCCTCCATGAGGATCATTTCTGGAACCATCCGTTCCACCCCGGTTCCATGGCTGCCAGTTCTTAGCCACATCGCCCCGCCAGATATTCGTCGGGATGCGGCATCATCTAAGTTCATTTCCCGCGTCTACGCTCGACCGGACCTGCCAATATACGCGGAGATCTTCGCCCACCCTGTCCAATGCTTGTCGTCTCATCACCCAATCTGGTCCCCTACGCCTGCACTGCACTTCTCTGTTCCAGACTCTTGGAAACAGAGTTGGCAGTCAGCTGAGGTCAAGAACAAACACCTCATCACAGACCCCTGCAAGCGTCAACCCGGCTTTGACCTAGCACGTTATGATGGGGCCCTCCTCAGTCGCAATCGAACAGGCCATGGCCGGTGCGCCGCTATGTTCCATCGCTGGGGAGCCAGAGACGACCCGAACTGCCCCTGCGGCTCCAGACAGACTATGACCCACACAGTCAACGACTGCCACCTCTCCAGATTCAAAGGAGGTCTCGAAACTTGACATCAGGCTCAACCTGACGCTGTTGACTGGCTATGGAAGAAGGGCAAACGCTAGAAGAAGAAACCGGAGTGGCTAGGTGGGGTCAGAGTGTGGGAGACTCCGGGGCAGGACTACATTTCCCAGAGATCCTCGGGCGACGCGCGCCTGCGCAGTACGGCCGGTGATGGAGCGCTGACCGGCGGCGGCGGCGGCGGCGGCGAGGGCTCGGCGGGCCATTCACTCCCGGCGGCGGCGGTGGTAGCTCGGCGTCCCGAGGAGGCTGCGGGGCCCGCGGGTCGAGCCGGGGGCGACTGGGCTGCAGCCATGGAGGATCAGCGGGTAAGAGCGGGGCCGGGGGCCGGTGGGAAGGGGCCCAGGTGATGCCGCAGCGCCCCCCAGCTGCTCTGCAGGCGAGGCCCCACCCCTCCCGCGTGGAGCCCCCACGCTGCCCCGGGCTTCCCGCATCACCTTGACCCCAGTCCTGCTGCATCCCTCCGTCCAGACCCCCGCTGCCCCACCGCACCCCGTCTCCCTGACCCCGCATCCACACCTGCCAGGCTGAGGACAGAGCAGGTGTGCCCGATGCCCGCAGGCTCGCCCTAGGGGACCCCCAGCGACCCTGCAGCCCCAGAAACGGGGCTTCTCCAGAGCTCGGTGCTGGGGCGGGGGGGCTCTCCGCAGCTGCCTTCTCCCGCGCTCCTTCCTCCCCCTCCCACCACCCCCTTCCCCAGCCCCCTCCCCCCCTGCTAGCCCTTTCCTGGGGGGCGGGGGAGCCGCCCCAACTCTGCCCGATCGGATTTCCTGCAGCAGCCTCTGCTACTGGGGTTCTCCTTCCCCGCACCCTGAATTCAAGGTGCCAGGCTGGTGGAAAGTTCTGTCACCCCCTCCCCACTCGCCCACCCCTACTCCCCGAGAAGCACCCTCTGAGCCTCAGTGTCCCCCTCTGTGAAAGGGGCTTTGCACATGGTGTGTCATGTCATCCCGGGGGGGGGGGGGCAGGATGGGGATCCCGGGGTGGCAGAGGGGCTCAGTTCTCCCTGATGCGGCCGGGATCCAGGAGGCCCTGAAGAAAATTATCACCACGCTGGCTGTGAAAAACGAAGAGATTCAGAGCTTCATCTACTCACTCAAACAGATGCTGTTGAATGTGGAGGTGAGGATGTCCCAGCCCTGGCCCCTGCCCTGGAAGGGGGAAGGGAGGGAGAGGGGACGCCTTGGCTTGACCTGGCTTGACCCCCCCTACACACACACTGTCCCCAAGGCCAACTCCACTAAGGTGCAGGAGGACCTGGAGGCAGAGTTCCAGTCCCTCCTGTCTGTCTTGGAGGAGCTGAAGGAAGGCATGCTCATGAAGATCAAGCAGGACCGTGCCAGCCGCACCTACGAGCTGCAGGTGCTGGGGGCGGGGTGCTCCTGGACCCCACACAGATGCCACCCACTGACTCTGGGCCTCTTCCTCCTTCCCTACTCCCTCTAACCTCTCAGCCTTCCCCAGTGTTGCCCTCTATCTGGTTCCACACCTGCTCTAACACCCCCCCATGGCTCCCACCTCTCTGGCAACTTCTAGACACCCCCAGGTCTGTCCCTGGGAGCTCAGGCATTTGAGTTCCTTATTTATTTATTTACTTGCCTCCAAGGGTTATCGCTGGGGCTTGGTGCCGCACTACAAATCCACTGCTCCTCTGGCCATTTTTCATTGTTATTGGATAGGACAGAGAGCAGTCGAGAGGGGCGAGGGAGAGGGAGAGGGAGAGAGACAGAGACACCTGTAGACTCGCCTCAGCACGTGTGAAGTGACCACCCCCTGCACCCCCGCAGGTGGAGAGCCAGGGGCTCCAACTGGGATCCTTGTGCAGGTCCTTGCACTTCATACCATGTGCGCTCAACCCGGTGCACTATCGCCGGGCCCCCGACGGCATTTGAGTCTTTGAGAAACCCCCCCCCCACACACACACACACACAATCTGATTCTGATACACTTTCCCCCACTGGAGAAAGTCAAGGCCGCAGTGGGTACGTCGGTGTTGGGTCCCCTCTTGCTATGCGTTGTCACCCGCAGAACCAGCTGGCTGCCTGCACGCGGGCCCTCGAGAGCTCGGAGGAGCTTCTAGAAACAGCCAACCAGACCCTGCAGACCACGGACAGCGAGGACTTTGCACAGGTGGGCATCTGGGGAGCTGGGGGGGGGGGCAGCCATATCCTGGGATGAGTATTTCCATGCAACTGCCGAGGATAAGTCAACCCCAGATGTTGCATGGGGAAAACTTTGACTTGAGAACAGAAAAGTTTGTGTGCCTGGCTTAGCATTCAAATGGAGGAACAAAGGGTTTTGGGTAGGAAGGAGCTCCCCCCCAGAGTGCTTTGCATGAGTCTAGCCCAAAGCTTAGAGGAGATAGATTGTCACTAATATCGTTTGCTGTTAACTAGAGATTCCACCTTAACAGCAAATGCTTTTGTAGGAGTGGTCTCAAGCTAAAACCTAACAACGAAGGACTCTTAGTTTATCCCGCGTTGCGGGTGAGGATAAGTATATCCTGGGGAAAATGTGTAGCATAAGTATGTCCTAATCTTGGAGCTGACATGCCTTCACTTAAAAAAAAAAAGTAATGGGGCCAGGTGGTGGCACACTTGGTTGAGTGCCTATGTTACAGTGCGTAAGGACCCGGGTTCAAGCCCCCAGTCCCCACCTGCAAGGGGAAAGCTTTGTAAGTGGTGAAGCAGGGCTGCAAGTGTCTCTCTGTCTCTCTCCCTCTCTATCTCCCTGTTCCTCTTGATTTCTGGCTGCTTCTATCCAATAAATAAATAAAGATAATAAAAAATAATTTTTAAAAAAGAAACAGTTAAAAGAGTGACTTGCACTTGGTTTGAACTTCACCTGTGACAGTGACTGGCTTTAGTGTGAGCAGGCCCCATATTTTCCAATGCTGAGCGTCAGGATAGGCCAGGAAACTGGCCAGGTAAAGACTTCTACTCCTGACAGCGTTCCCTGGTGACCTGGAATTCAAGTTCAGCCACAAAGGAGGGATTACTAGTTTGAGTGTTCTTCAGGCAAACGTCTATCCCCGTCATAAACATGTCCTGAATCTCGAGGGAGCTAGTCTTACTAGGAATCATCATTGGTGGTTGACCAGAAATCCACACGAACAGCAGAGGACTTTGTGTGTCACTAGATCCCACAGAAATACGTAACACAAGTGTGTTCCAGATCTTGGATGGAATCAGACTTTAACCCCACCCCCATCATATTTTGCTGAGCTGACGTGAAGACTTTTAAGTATAAATATGCCCTATGCTGCTATTTTTTTAAATCTTCATTTATTGGATAGAGACAGCCAAAAATTGAGAGGGAAGAGAGTGATAGAGAGGGAGAGAGACAGAGAGACACCTGCAGCCCTGCTTCACCCCTTGAGAAGCTTTCCCTCTGCAAGTGGAGACCGGGGGCTTGAACCTGGATCCTTGCGCACTGTAGTGTGTATGCTTAATCAGGTGTGCCACTGACCAGCCCCTGCAATTATTCTTTTTTACTTTCTTTTAATGAGACACAGAGACAGAGACCAGAGCCCCGCTCAGCTCTGGCTGGTGGTGGTGCTGGGCACTGAGTCCAGGACCTCAGAGACTCAGGCGGGACAGTCCTTTGCAGAACCACTGTGCTATCTCCCCAGCTGTGCAACTGCTTATTATGCAACTATGCCAAAGCTTCATGGGGATATACTTACACTAAAAATGTCATTGGTTGTGGATTAGAAATAGAAACTTAACAGGCCATCCTGCCTTTGTGTACTCTGATCAGGAGGCGGGAGTGGGATGGGGCCTGTCTTTGCCCTCCTGTCCTTTGGGGGGCACCACAGGAGGTGGGAAACTTGAGGGGTTCAGGCCCTGTCCTGTTGGTACTTGTTCTTGTTTCTGTCTGAGTGCGTGGAGGCAGCTTCTTGGATGTCATACTGTCCTTCTCTGCAGGCCGCCAAGCAGATCAAAGATGGGTAAGATGCTGGGGTCTGGCCCCCGCCCTGGTGTGAAGGTGGGGACGCCCAGGTGAGGGGCCCTCCGTCCAGAATGAGGGGTGCTCCCCCGACATACTCCTTTGAGCAGAAGCCTGGGCCCCCCACCCAACCTCCGCCTGTCCACAGCTGCCCCTGCCTCCTTCCTGCAGTGTGACAATGGCGCCTGCCTTCCGGCTGTCACTGAAGGCCAAGGTCAGTGACAACATGAGTCATCTCATGGTGGACTTCGCACAGGAGCGGCGGATGCTGCAGGCACTCAAGTTCCTGCCCGGTGAGGAGGGAGCCCCCCCCTCCCCCCTGCGGCCAGGTCTTTGGGGGAAAGGCCTGGGTGCCCGGGGAACCCTGAGGCAGGGCCAGCAGGAAGGCCCAGAAACTTTTGTTGCAATGACAACAAAAAGGCCCAGTCTTTGGGGATGGAGCTCTGTGGATACCCCGCCCCTGGGGTGGAGCCAGGAATGTTCCACCCCCTGGGGGTGGAGCCCTGCCCTGAGTGAGGGTCCCCAGTACCTAGCGGGTAAAGCTTCCAGTCTGAGACCTTGAGTTTGAGCCCTGGCATTGCAGGTGCCTGAGGGAGACTCTCTCTCTTACTGCCTCTCATTCATGCAAAAAAAAAAAAAAAAATCTCCCCTCACCTCCAGTGTCACTTTTGTGAGTAAATGCTGACTCACAAGATATTAAGTTTTTTTTTTAACCTTTATTTATTTGATAGAGACAGGCAGAAATCAAGAGGGAAGGGGGAGATCAAGAGGGAGAGAGACAGAGAGACACCTGCAGCCCTGGCTTCACCACTTGAAGAGCTTTCCTGCTGCAGGTGGGGACCGGGGGCTCGAACCCTGGTCCTTGAGCATTGTAATATGTGCGCTCAACCAGGTGCGCCACCATCTGGCCCCGAGATTTTTTTAAAGTAAATATGGCTAAACTTAGGTAGAAAGTTCCAAAGAATCAGAGACAACTTTTTAAACATTTATTAGCTAGAGAGAAATTGAGAAGGGAAGATAGAGAAAAAGAAAGAGAAACTTGGTGTCCTACTCCACCCCTGTTGAAGCTTGCCCCCTGTGTGTGGGGGGCAGGGGGGCTCAAAGCCGAATCTTTGTGTAGGATAAGACGTCCTCTTAACCACCTGGTCCTGCTATATATATATATATATATATATATATATATATATATAGTTTGTAATGGCCCAAACCTGGAAGCAATGCAGGTGTCCAACAACAGAAGAGTGGCTCAGCAAGTTATGATATATATATATATATATATATATATATATATACACACACACACACACAATGGAATACTACTCAGCTATTAAAAAGGATGGTTTCACCGTTTTCAGCCCATCTTGGATGGAGCTTGAAGAAATCCTGTTAAATGAAATAAGTCAGAAACAGAAGGATGGATATGGGATGATCCCACTGTCAAGCAGAAGTTGAAAACTTTTTTTTGGAAAGAAAGTCATTCTGTAGCCAAGGTAGAACTCAGAGGAAGCTCCACCCCCAGGTCCTGGCCCCGCCCCTAAGGATAGGTTCCAGTGGAGGCCCCGCCCTATGCCGTAGTGGGCGGGGCTTCCGGGCCTGCAGATGGGGGGGGGGCCTGACAGCACCTACCGCCCTGGCAGTGCCCAGCGCCCCCGTAATCGACATGGCCGAGTCCCTGGTGGCTGACAACTGCGTGACCCTGGTGTGGCGCATGCCTGAGGAAGACAGCAAGATCGACCACTTCGTGCTGGAGCACCGGCGGACCAACTTCGAGGGCCCGCCCCGTCTCAAGGAGGAGCAGCCCTGGATGGTGGTGGAGGGCATCCGGCAGACAGAGTACACGCTCAGGGGTGAGGGCGGCCGCGAGAGAGGGCAGGGCTGGAGGACTCGTTCCCTAGGACACTCGGCCTTGCCCTGTGTGTGGACCTGCTTTGAGCCCTGGCACTACATGCTAGTCCCCCAGCACTGTGGGAAGCTCTGGTGCTATGATATCTTTCCCTTCTGATCTGCAGGAAAAAAACACCCTGGCAGTGACAGAATTACACCAAGTGTGAGGTCCCAGATCTGAAGGAGGAGAGAGAGAGAGAAAGAGAAAGAGGAGCAGGGAGCTAACTCAGCTTGTTAGAACACAGGACTCTTGCCTGAGGCCTCAGAGGCCCCAGGTTCAATTCCCAGCACTGATTCATGTCACGCTGTGCCGTCCTGTTCTCTCTCTCTCGTACAAGTATAAAGAAATCTTTTTAAAAACCTGGGCCCAGGAGTTAGCTAAGTACACACTTTCCTCTGTGCAAGGACCTGGCTTGGGGTCCCCATCTACCTCATGGGTGGGCACCCACACAGGGGAAGCTTCACGAAGGGCAGGAACAGTGCTGTGGTGTCTCTCTTCTCTCTGTCTCTTACCATCGTTTTGGAAAAATTGAAAAAGGAAGAGAATGAGAGAGAGGTTCCTGAGTGTGTTGACTCACACGGACATAAGACTCTGGGGGCAAAAGTGAGTAAATAAATAAAATAGAGTGAAAAAAATGATTTAAAACCAAAACCAGAACACAGTGAACAAAGGGAGTGGGGGCCATGGGGGCAGGTCTGTAGGGGAGAAGCTCAGATCTGGGGTCCCTCGTGTTTTCAAGGCCACCCCGGAACCAGGGGGAGCGCCTTTGCTGGTGGGGAGGCCTGGCTGACAGGCTAAGTGGCACCCTGGGTGCTGGGCTGTAATTAACAGGCTCCTTATCTTCAATTACCATGCTTGACTAATGAACTTGCTAATTGCAGAAAGAAAAGCCAGCAGTCTGGAAAGGGGTTCCCTAGTGCTGTGGGGATCAAAATAAACACACCCCACTTCCCCCAGCCCTTTGCTGTTAAGAAGGAAATTCCTACCAAGTTTTATAACTGAACTATTCCTCTGCCCAAGTTTTATTATTATTACTGTTGTTATTCTTGTTTCGGCACTAAGGTTGCCGCTGTGGCCCTAGGCCTGCATGATTCCGCTTCTTTGTTTTTTAGAGAGGCACACAGAGAGAGGGAGATAGAGTGGGGATAAAGGAGAGATCACAGCACTGTCCCACTACTGGTGAGGCTGCTTCTGTATGGGGGCTGGGGGCTTGAACCTGGGTCCTTGTGCCAGGTGAAGTGGCTGGCTCACTGCATAACTTCATTGGCTGGGCTGAATTGGGAGCGGAGCCACAACCTAACACGTAGCCCCACTGGGGTCAGGGAAAGGGGGAGAGTGTGTTACAAAGCACAAGGACCCAGGTTCAAGGACCCAGGCCCCCAAGGGAGCTTCACAAACGGCGAAGCAGTGATACAGGTGTCTGTCTCCCTGTCTTCCCCTTCCCTCTCAGTTTCTCTCTGTCTCTCTCCAATAATAAATAAGTAAAAATTTCAAAGAAAAACTGTAAGATACACCATGACATTTTTCAACAACCCAATATCTATCCAAAATAAAATAAAATAAAATTGACACTCCTTAGCGCAAGGGACAGTGGGGCTGCTCCGCGTTCGCACAATATCAAGGTCCCCCTGTTGGCCCTCTTAACCCCCAGGTCTCAAGTTTGACATGAAATTCATGAATTTCCGCGTGAAGGCGTGTAATAAAGCTGTCGCAGGCGAGTTCTCGGAGCCCGTGACCCTGGAGACACCAGGTGACTGATCCCACCCTGACCGTGACTTCTGGGACCCTGGGGGACCAGCGTGGATGGGAGAATTCCCTGGTCAGGGTCCTTTTTGCCCTGGTTGCCAGGAAGCTCCCTCTCATCCTTCACTCGAGTGTCTCTTTTTTAACTTGATCCCAGGAAAAGCTGGATGGTGTTTATACTCACTCACTCACTCACACAAACTCCCAATCTCTGGTCCAAAAAAAAAAAAACCCGAACCGGTAACAAGCAGGGGTGGTGTTTGGAGAGGACTTGAGGAGGGCTCCAAGCTTCAGCCATCACAGCCCTGGCTCTGTGTCCCGCCCCCTCCACTCCTGTCTCTCTCTCTGCCTGGCGTCTCTGTCTCTCTGCCTGCTGACCTCTCCCCTCCCCTCTGTCTGGATGTGTGCCTGCCCCTGGCTTCCCCTGCCCCTGCTCGGGTCTGTCTTGGTCACTGTCTTGCCTCTCTCTGTCTCGCCCTTTCTCTCTCTCTCTGTGTCTCTCCGGGCCCCCATCTCTGTGACTCCCGCATCTGCCTGGCCCCAGCGTTCATGTTCCGCCTGGATGCGTCCACATCCCACCAGAACCTGCGTGTGGAGGAGCTCTCGGTGGAGTGGGACGCCATGGGCGGGAAGGTGCAGGACATCAAGGCTCGTGAGAAGGATGGCAAGGGGCGGACGGCCTCGCCTGTCAACTCCCCGGCCAGGTAGCCTGACCCCTACCCACCCAGAAACTTGGGGGGCTACACTCCACAGTGGGAGATAGGACTTGGAGGGCCCAGTAGGTCAGTGAGAGGAAAGAAGGTTTTTGAACTGGGCTTTTGATGGTTGAATAGGAGTTTTCCAGATGCAGGGGTGCTCGGGCATGTTCTGAGAAGGGTGGATCAGGGAAGCCTTCCTGTGGAGGAGGTAAGGGTTCAACTGTCTTCTCCCCCACCCCCCGCTGCTCACAGGGGCACTCCATCACCCAAGAGGACGCCCTCCGGACGCGGCGGGCGGGATCGCTTCACAGCAGAGTCCTACACGGTACTGGGTAAGGAAGAGGGAGGTGGGACTTGGGGTGTGACTGGGACTTGATGGGAAGCTGAGACTTGAGGGGTCTTGGGTCTGGTGAGTACATGTGGAGAATGGTTTCCTAGGAAGTAGCTAGATCTGAGGGGTAGTTATTTTTTCAGGGGACTAGCTGTTAGTCTGGAGTGTAGCTGGACTTAAGGAGTTGCTGGAGGCAACTAGCTGTGGTTTGGGGATTAGCTCTGGCCTGGGAGTATCTGGGAGACTAGGTATGGTCTGGGGAGTAGTTGAGGGGGACTAGCTGTGGTCTAGGGAGTAGGTGGGCTGGAGGAGTAGTTGGAAAGGACTATCTCTGGTCTGGGAACTAGCTAGGTTGACTAGCTGTGGTCAGGGGAGTAGCTGGCAGGGACTAGTGGTCTGGGGACTAGCTGAGGGACTACCTGTGGTCTAGGGAGTAGCTGGGGAACTAGCTCTTGTCTGGGGAGCAGTTGGGGGACTAGCTCTGGTCTAGGGAGTAGCTGGGGGACTAGCTCTGGTCTAGAGAGTAGCTGGGGACTAGCCCCTGTCTGGGGAGTAACTAGGGGGAACTAGCTCTGATGCAGGGAGTCCTGGGATGGCCTGCCCCCTCTGGGGGACCTCCCTGGGACCCAGTCCTCCCCATCGGCCCGTCCCCCACCCCGCAGGCGACACGCTGATCGACAGCGGGGAGCAGTACTGGGAGGTGCGCTTTGAGCCGGACAGCAAGGCGTTCGGCGTGGGCGTGGCTTACCGCAGCCTGGGTCGCTTCGAGCAGCTGGGCAAGACGGCGGCATCCTGGTGCCTGCACGTCAACCACTGGCTGCAGGTCAGCTTCACGGCCAAGCACAACAACAAGGCCAAGGCCCTGGACACCCCGGTGCCCGACTGTCTGGGCGTGCACTGCGACTTCCCGCAGGGTGAGAGAGAGCCCCACCGGCCACCCCGCCTGCCCCTGCGGTGCCCACCCTGCGCCCCCTGACCGCCCTGTCCTGCCACAGGCCTCCTGTCTTTCTACAACGCTCGCACCAAGCAGCTGCTACACACCTTTAAGACCAAGTTCACGCAGCCCGTGCTACCTGCCTTCACGGTGAGCAGGGCCACAGCCCGCGGGGAGCAGGGGCTGGAATCTGGCGTGCCCACCCCCGCTGAGCCCTTCACCCCCTCTCTGGCCCCCAGGTCTGGTGTGGCAGCTTCCAGGTGACCACGGGCCTGCAGGTACCCAGCTCTGTGCGTTGCCTACAGAAACGAGGCAGCGCCACCAGCAGCTCCAACGCCAGCCTCACCTAGGCCCTCCACATGCCAGGCTAATTCGGGGACACCCTCTTCTCTCGTTGCTGCTTGGAGCCTTAATGCCTGGTGGAGAAGGGGGGAGCTCCCCTTCCCTTCACCTCGTAATAAATGTCGAACACTGGCTGGGGTCTGCTGCTGGTTTGGGGGGGGCAGAGAGTGATATTGGGAGTACTACTACTGGAAATGGGCTTTTTTTTGGGGGGAGGGGCTAGGGTGGGGAAAGTGGGGGGGGCATGACCTGAGTGGAAATTCCCTCCCCTCTCCCCACACATACACCAGCGCCTCTGAAGAAGTCAGGGAAAATGCACAGACCTGGGGCAGGAGCAAGGCCTTTAATTCTTGGGGGACAGACACCAGGCAAGGCTGCACCCTGAGACAGTTTCACGGGCCCCCGGAGTGGCCCGCCTGCTGCTCCAGCGCCCGCCGCCTCTGGAGTTTCTCCTCCAGTTCTGCCCTCACATCTGCCAGGCCTGGGATCAGAGAAGGATCCCAAAAAGTTTCATCTGTGCCCCGTCAGATTACGACCCCTCCACATGTCCACTACAGGGTATGTGTCTCCCCTACCCTCCCACACAAAAAATGTTTTTTGAGGGTGCAGGAAATCTGAAGATAGGCATAAGCCAATTGTGGAGTCCTTGGAATGTGAGGTCCCATGTGATGGCCCAGGACCCTCCCCAACCCCCCTACCTGTTGCAGGGAAGGCCATCTTCCGGTTGAGAGGACCTTTGGGTTCTGGAAGAGAAAGGGACCAAGGCTCGGGCTGGCCTTTGATCGGATGTGGGGTGGGGGGTTTGATGGGGTGCCCCGGGGAAGAGGAGTTCCCTCCCTACCTGACTTGGGCACAGTCAGTGGCTTGGGGAACTTGGCCTCAGCCAACTTCTTGGGCTTTGCTGTCACCGGCCGGCATGGAGGAGCCACTGTACAGACGGACAGACTTGAGGGAGTCACTCCGGGGGGCGTGGGGCAGGGGCTTGCACACCCCAGCACCACCTTCACCTCACAGCCCCCCCAGCCCCCACCCACCATCACCGTTCTCATATTTGGGGTCCGATGCATCTCCGATGGGGATCACGTAGTTCTCGTCATCCTGGTCTGGTGGCCGGGGCATGGGGGGTAGAGGGGGCAGTTTGTCCGAGGCTCCCCCGGGCTTGGTGGACACGACAGGTGGTTTCTTGGAGCCACCTGTGGTGGGGGGAGGACCTGAGGGGACAATGTTCACTGTCACGTGTGCAAAGGCTTCTGCTGCATGTCTTCCTCTGACCCTGTCCCTTTGTTCTCAGTTTTAGGGGCGCCCTGCCCAGCCCCCAGTTCTGCCCACCACCTGGGAGCTCCCTATCGGGGAGGACCTGGGAGACTTCTGGGTTCTTGGAATCTGGGCATAAAAGGGACAGGGAACTGGAGTGTGGGGCCAGAGTCTCTGCCCCAGGGGTTCAGTCACCTGGGGCTGTGGGCACTGAGGGTGCCACCCACACGCTCTCGCCATTCTCTTTATTAGAGTCCACGTAGCCTGGAACAGAGAGGGCGGCCTGGAGGAGGCGTGGGGGCCAGGAGCTGACCCAGGGGTATCCCCTAGAGCGCGGGGTGGGTGGAGGGCAGGAGCAGCAAGGACCAGGCCCCCCTGAGGCCGCACCCACCGAGTACTTTCTCGTAGTCCTCGTCCAGCAAGAAGGGCACCAGCGCCTTGTTGGTATTGGACACGAAGTAGTTGACCACGGCGTCCAGAGACCCGCAGGAAAACTGGAGGGTGGGAGGTGGAGGGGAAGGAGAGAATCAGGGCCAGTGGGATTGGGGGGACTGAACTCTTTGAAGGAGGAGCACCCCGCGGCCCAGCCCAAGACTCACCGGCTCCTCCACGTCGATGATGTACCTGGGGCCCTCAAGGTTCACCTTGTAGTGCCGAACCACGGGCGTGCTGAGGGAGTGATGGGTGGGCTCAGAAAAGCCTTGGCCCCGCTAGACACCCCCGCTGGCACCCAGAGGAGGTCACCCCAACCCCAGAGTAGGCCCTGTAAGGGAAGTCAGGGCAGAGCCGGCCTGGACCATCGCCCCGCCCTCGTGACCGGCGGGTCTGAATGGCGCCACGCCCGCTGCGCACTGGCCCCTCCCAGGCCCTGCACCAGCTGATTGCACCCTCGAGGCCACGCCCCCTGGGGAAGCCCTAGCCCCGCCCCGGGCGGGTCCCCCCAGTAAGCTCTGCCCCACCCCCTCGGCCGTTCTTTCGGTTCTGATTCGACCGCCCGACCACGCCCCTCGGCGCACGCGCACCCGTTGAGAAGCTGGCGCGTGGTGACCGACACGCCGCCCCCGCCGTCCCCGCTGGGCCGCAGCAGCAGGTTCCCGCAGTCGGGGTAGCGCTCCAGGAGCAGCTGGGCCTCCAGCCGGCTCACCTTCAGGAAGCACCTGGGGGGGAGCCGAGCCCCGCCCTCCCTCCGTGAGGCCCCGCCCCCTCCGCGAGGCCCCGCCCCTTAGCCCCGCCTCGCGACCACGGCCAGACCCACCGCGCATGGGCCCGACCACGCCCTCTGGCTCAGGGCCCCGCCCTCAGGTGTTCAGCCACACCCTCTCTACATACCAGCCCTCCCAGGATCCCCTCCGTAGACCCCACTGCTAGTGGCTCTCCCCTGTCACACCTGAGCCGCCAGCCCCTTGGGGCCCAGTCACCCCAGCCGCCAACTCCCCATCCCACCCCACCCCATCCAGGGGTCCCCAGGGCTCACGGGGGTGTCACCAGCGCCCGACGCGCCTCTTCCTTGGCCAGGGCCTCGGCCAGCATGTACAGGTGTCCCGGCAGCAGGGTCAGGTTCGAGGGGACCTGGAGCTGGGGTGCCAGTGGGGTTCAGAGGCGGGCAGGTTTCTTGTGCAGGTCCCAGTGGGAGAGACCAAGGCCAGGAGGCAAGTTGGAGATACTCTGAAGACTCCAGGACCACCTGACATCTCAGGGACAAAGGACTTGGGGGCAGGTGACAGGGATGGGGCCTCTTAACCCTGGGGAGATAGCTCAGGGGTAGAATGCAGGGGTTGCAAGCAGGAGGCCCCAGGTTCAAGCCTTATGTCAGAGCTGAACAGTAGTATGCTTGCCAAAATACATAACATTGCAGGAGATTGAGCTCAGGACATTGTGCTGCAATGTCTCTATGGCTGCACCAGCTCTGGGGATGCTAGATTTTAGTTATCCGTGTGTTATGTGGAGAGATAGGGAGGGAGAGGGAGAGGGAGAGGGAGAGAGAGAATCCAGAGCTCTGCTCAGCTCTGGCTGATGGGAGTGCTGGTGCCCGGGTGTGAACCCAGGAACTCAGCCTCAGGCAGGAGAAACTTTTGCAGAACCATTATGCTGTCTCCTCAACCAGCCCCTCCCCCCTCCATATATATATATTTGTAACACTTGGTTGGCAAAACCACACAGATTAGAGCTGGCCTTGGATGCCCCAGCCACCAGTGTGAGGACGTTGGGGCTCCTGGAGGGACAGCAGGACGGGCAGAAGCAGGAGGAGGGGAAGAGGGTGTCACATTCACCTCCACCACTGTCAGGATGAAGCCTTTCCACATCTCGCGAGACTCCAGGCTCTCCACCTGAAAAGGAAAAGGCCTGTGAGCTCAGGCTGTCCCTCTGCGACATGGGAGGGGATCGGAGTCCTTGCTTCTGGGTAAGGTTGATGGCCCAGGAGATGGTGCTGTGGATAAAGCATTGGACTCTAAGGCATGAGGTCCCGAGTTCCATCCCTGGCATTTCACGTGTCAGAGTGTTGGTCTCCTTCTCTCACTGTCTCTCTCAACAATAAATAAGTCAATCTTTAAAAAATAATAATAAGTGAGAGGACTGGGTGGGGAGACAGCACAGGATTATGCAGAGACTCTGAGGTCCTGGCTTATCAGCCAGAGCAGAGTGTGGACTTTGTAAGATAAATGAATGGGACAGGTTCACTTAGGCTGGTGTTTTTGTTTTGTTCTGTTCTCAGAATTAGTTATGTGGCACCTTAGAGATAGCTAGCTCAGTACTGTGAACGCCTTGTTGTGAGGAGGTACTGGGTTGGCGCCCAGGCACCACATGAGAGCACCACGTACGGACAGCAACAGGTGAAACTCCATGGATGGTGGAGTGGTGCTGTGGTGTCTCTTTTGTTTTTTTTTTCTTTTTTAAAAATTTTTAAAATTATCTTTACTTATTGGATAGAGACAGCCAGAAATCGAGAAGGAAGGGGGTGATAGGGAGGAGAGAGACAGAGAGACACCTGCAGCCCTGCTTCACCCCTCGCAAAGCTTTCCCTCTGCAGGTGGGGACAGGGGCTCGAACCTGGGTCCTTGCGCGCTGTAACATGTGCGCTTAGCCAGGTGTGCCACCGCCCGGCCCTTTTTTTTTTTTTTCTAATTTATTTATTTTTAATGACAGAGACACAAAGAGAAAGATACACACAAAGAACTACCAGAGCCCTGCTTAGCTCTAACTGAGGGGAGTGCTGGGGATTGAACCTGAGACCTCAGAGCCTAAAGCAGGAGAGTTTATTTGCAGAACCATCCTGCTATCTACCCCCCACACACACACAAAAGAAAGATTATTCTCCATGTGCATAACCTAGCTTAGACCCCAGTTCTCAGGGTATTGCATGAAGCTTCAGTGCTGTGGTCTGGGTCTCTCTCTGAAAATGAGTTACTTCATGAGAGTAAAATGTAACAAAAAGACGAAAACAGCAAGTACATGCAGCCCCAGGAGTTGAACCCAGGGCCTCACACCTGCAAGTCCTGTGCTGGACCCGCTGAGTTATGTCCTGGGACCCAGGATAGGCGTGTTTCTGGACCTCGTTCTCTGCCTCGGAACCATCAAGGCACTGAGCACACAGCAGAGGTCCTGTTAAGTCCACTGCACGGCTGGAGGCTGCTGTGAGTCCCCTTGTCCTGGGCTTGACATGAATGGGGACTCACTCACCTTGAACTTGACTTCCTGGTTCCGGAGGACCAAGCTGAAGTGGGTGCCCGGGTCTCGGTGAATCTCCCGCAGAGGCTCATCTTTGAGCTTCACGAAGGTCCCCAGGTCTAACTTCTCCACATGCTGGGGGCACACACACGGGGCTCTGAGGATGTGGCCCGTGGCCTCTTGGCCCCGAGGACCACGCGACTTCTGTGTGTCCCCTGACCCTGTCCCTTCTCACCTGCACATCTCGATTGCTGTTGTAGAAATAGAGCGTGAGGCCCTGGAGGCCGGCCCAGAACTTCCTGTAATCCTGGGTGGGGGGGGGGGAGCAGAGGAAGTGGGGAGGCAGCGGCTGCAAAGCATCTGCCCGGGGCCTTTGCACTGCCCTCTCTGCCCCCATGCCTGCACAAGGTGCTCCTTCCTCAGGGGGACCCTGTTGGTCCCCCTGGTTTCTGGGGCATCCGTTATTAGCAGGGGAAAGGGGGGAGGAGCAAAAGCAACCTGGATAGAATTGAGGAGCCAGTGGATGGGACAACATTGAAGGAGCAGAGGAGAAGGTTGAGTTAACTGAGTCTAGGGCCCTCCATTCACCTTGCAACCAGCCACCAGCCAGCCATCATCCAACCACCCATCCATCATCCATCTATCCATCTATCCTCCCATCCATCCATCCATCCATCCACCCATCTATCCTCCCGTCCATCCATCCATCCACCCATCTATCCTCCCGTCCATCCATCCATTCATTCATCCATCCTCCAGTCCATCCATCCATCCATCCTCCAGTCCATCCATCCATCCATCCATCCATCTCTCCTCCCATCCATCCATCCTTCCGTCCATCTGCATGTCCACTGCTCCTTTCCTCTATTTTCACCCATTCCCCTGCCCACTGTTCACCCAACCACCCACCCACTCACCCACCCACTCACCCACCCACTCACCCACTCACTCTCCCATCCACTCATCATCTGCCTGTCCAGTGCCTCATGCATCTTTCTCTGTTCACTATTCCTTCTTCCTTCTCTCCCCCCACCCTGAGAAGCTGCAGAGAGGAATTACCTGTGATGCTCCCAGCTTTGCCCAAGTCCTGCCCAGCCCCTGAGATCCCCACCCTAGTGTCCCCAATCTTTTTGCTGTCACTGGGCTTTCGCCACTCCAGACAGATTTCTGGCCTCCCCCACAGAACCCTGCTAAGCCCTAGCTGCTGCTGGTGCTGGAGATTGAACCCAGGACCTCAGAGACTCAGACAGGAGAGCCTCTTTGCAGAACCATCCTGCTATCCACCTCCCCACTCCAGTCAGCTTTGTCATCTAGAGATAGAGTCCAATAAAAAAAAGGAGAAACACCACAGCCCCAAAGCTTCCACCAGGTCAGAGGGGGCTGGACACGAAACTGGGTCACACACATCTCAGTGCTACACACTGTTCAGGTGAGCCATCCCACCAGCCTCCCAGTCTGCCCACTTGACAGCATAGGAGACTGAACGGAAAGGCTCAAAAGCAGGCCTGGAATTCAGGGTGTGTGTGGTGGGGATAGAAGCTCTGAGGCCCCAGGTTCAATTCCCAGCACCACTATCAACCAGAGCTGAGCAGGGCTCTGGGGAAAATTACAAGAGAGAGAGAGGAAGCGAGGAAACAGAGCCTCCCTCTGGCACATGTGGGGCCAGGGAATGAATCCAGAACCTCATGCTTGAGAGCCCAGCACTCTAACCACTGTGCCAACTCCCAAGCTTGCCTTTGGTGTTTCTTCACCCTGATCCATCCCTGGAAAAGGGAAGCAGAGGTGGGGCTGGGCAGCTGAGACAGTGGGAACTATGTCAGGCTTTAGAGGGAGGTTGGAGCCTTAGGGGGGGCGGGGGGGGGTTGGGGCTTTATTCTGAGGTAGACACACAGACAAAGACAGACAGACAGACACACACACACACACATGCCCCACCTCCACGCCTGGTCCCGCCCTGTCTCCCTCCAGGCAGCTCAGGTTCAAGGACTTAAATGGGGGAATTCCAAAGTCCCCTCACCCCCTGGGAGGTACTCCCTGGTCCTGTTTCATTCCAGAAAGAGAATCAGAGACCAAAAGACCAAGAGATGAGAAACCAGGAGACACAAAGACAGGCAGAGTGAGAAGGACTACCAGAGGCTCCGAGCAAAAGAAAGCAAGCCAGTCAGACAGAAGGTCAGAGACGGATGGACAGGTAGACAGAGTCCACCCCTGTCCCCAGCTCCTTCCCAGGCCTTGTCCCCCAGGACCACCAGGTGATGAGAGACGCAGAGACGTTCCTCGCCCTCCCCAGGGCACTCAGCCCAGCCTTACCAGGTCCCGGGGTCCCTTTTTCTCCAGGTAGCTTTCATGGTAGTGGGACGGCTGGGCGCCCTTGGGCTTAGGGGCCCTTGGTGGGGGGCCCAAGGCCGTAGCCATGGTCCCCCCAGGTCTCAGATCAGCCTCTCCCTCCAGAGGGGGTGGCCAGCCAGCCAGAAAGCAGAGAAACAGGTTCCAAGGGAATTTCCTTTCTCTCTCTCCCCCTCTCTCTCCTGCCTCCTTGGGCTGTGGCTTCCTGACTGCTCCCTCCCCTGCCAGCTGGGCGGAGGCTGCGAAATCCCAGGCTATCCGGCTGCCCTAGGGTCAGGGAGGCGGGCTACCTGGAGGTGGAGGAGCACTTTGGGGCTGGCACAGGCCAGCCTCAGGGACACCCAGCAAGGCCGGAAGGAAAGAGTTTGGGGCCAGTGTGCAGGCTGTGACCACAAATAACACAGGATATTGAACTCCTGCACGGAAGAGTAATCTGGCCTCTAGTGGTCAAATGAAATCCTGCTGGGATTGTGACAAGACCGATAGTAGTCGTGACAAGCCAGACCAGACATTTTTATGACAGCGTGAATTCCCATCCATGAACACAGTTGGCCTGCTGGGAGCTGCCTTGTCATTCCTGGCGGAGTGGTGCCCTCAGTCCACCTGCTCGACTGACTTGCTCGTTGGGTTTGGCTTCTTGTTGTGCATTGTTTACTTTTGTGTTAAATTCTGTCTGCTGCAGAGGATGAGCAGGGCTGTGGGGTCTCTCCTCTCTCAGCACCCTTCACAGCACCCAGGGAGCCCCATGGAGGGTGGGCAGGGCTGTGGGGTTTCTCCTCTCTCAGCACCCTGCACAGCACCCAGGGAGCCCATGGAGGGTGGGCAGGGTTGTGGGGTCTCTCCTCTCTCAGCACCCTGCACAGCACCCAGGGAGCCCATGGAGGGTGGGCAGGGTTGTGGGGTCTCTCCTCTCTCAGCACCCTGCACAGCACCCAGGGAGCCCATGGAGGGTGGGCAGGGCTGTGGGGTCTCTCCTCTCTCAGCACCATGGGCAGCACCCAGGGAGCCCCATGGAGGGTGGGCAGGACTGTGGGGTCTCTCCTGTCTCAGCACCATGGACAGCACCCAGGGAGCCCATGGAGGGTGGGCAGGGCTGTGGGGTCTCTCTTCTCTCAGCACCAGGCACAGCACCCAGGGAGCCCCATGGAGGGTGGGCAGGGCTGTGGGGTCTCTTCTCTCTCAGCACCATGGACAGCACCCAGGGAGCCCCATGGAGGGTGGGCAGGGCTGTGGGGTGTCTCCTCTCTCAGCACCAGGCACAGCACCCAGGGAGCCCATGGAGGGTGGGCAGGGCTGTGGGGTCTCTCCTCTCTCAGCACCAGGCACAGCACCCAGGGAGCCCATGGAGGGTGGGCAGGGCTGTGGGGTTTCTCCTCTCTCAGCACCCTGCATAGCACCCAGGGAGCCCATGGAGGGTGGGCAGGGCTGTGGGGTCTCTCCTCTCTCAGCACCCTGCACAGCACCCAGGGAGCCCATGGAGGGTGGGCAGGGTTGTGGGGTCTCTCCTGTCTCAGCACCATGGACAGCACCCAGGGAGCCCATGGAGGGTGGGCAGGGCTGTGGGGTCTCTCTTCTCTCAGCACCAGGCACAGCACCCAGGGAGCCCCATGGAGGGTGGGCAGGGCTGTGGGGTCTCTTCTCTCTCAGCACCCTGCACAGCACCCAGGGAGCCCATGGAGGGTGGGCAGGGCTGTGGGGTCTCTCCTCTCTCAGCACCCTGCACAGCACCCAGGGAGCCCATGGAGGGTGGGCAGGGCTGTGGGGTCTCTCCTCTCTCAGCACCAGGCACAGCACCCAGGGAGCCCATGGAGGGTGGGCAGGGCTGTGGGGTGTCTCCTCTCTCAGCACCAGGCACAGCACCCAGGGAGCCCATGGAGGGTGGGCAGGGCTGTGGGGTCTCTCCTCTCTCAGCACCAGGCACAGCACCCAGGGAGCCCATGGAGGGTGGGCAGGGCTGTGGGGTTTCTCCTCTCTCAGCACCCTGCATAGCACCCAGGGAGCCCATGGAGGGTGGGCAGGGCTGTGGGGTCTCTCCTCTCTCAGCACCCTGCACAGCACCCAGGGAGCCCATGGAGGGTGGGCAGGGTTGTGGGGTCTCTCCTGTCTCAGCACCATGGACAGCACCCAGGGAGCCCATGGAGGGTGGGCAGGGCTGTGGGGTCTCTCTTCTCTCAGCACCAGGCACAGCACCCAGGGAGCCCCATGGAGGGTGGGCAGGGCTGTGGGGTCTCTTCTCTCTCAGCACCCTGCACAGCACCCAGGGAGCCCATGGAGGGTGGGCAGGGCTGTGGGGTCTCTCCTCTCTCAGCACCCTGCACAGCACCCAGGGAGCCCATGGAGGGTGGGCAGGGCTGTGGGGTCTCTCCTCTCTCAGCACCAGGCACAGCACCCAGGGAGCCCATGGAGGGTAGGCAGGGCTGAAGGGTCTCTCTCTCTGTCTCTGTCTCTCCCTCTCTCTCCCTTCCTCCTCTCTCTTAAAGAACTGAAAAAAAATAAATGTCCCCAGGAAGCCACAGGGCACTGTTGCCTATGTACAGTGCCCTAGGTTCATTCCCTGGCGTTGCATTACAAATAATAGTAATAATAGTAGTTGGGAGTCTGGCTGTGACTCACTTTGTTGAGAACACGTTATCCTGTGTAAGGACTGAGTTCCAGCCCATAGTCCCCACCTGAAGGAAGAAGTTTCTTTTTTTTAAAAATTTTTTAATTTTTTAACTAGAGCACTGTTCAGCTCTGGCATATGGTGGTGCGGGGGATTGAACCTGGGACTTTGGCGCCTCAGGCATGAGAGTCTGTTTGCAGAACCATTGTGCTGTCTCCCCTCCGCCCAGGGAGAAGCTTCATGAGTAGCGGAGCAGGCCTGCAGGTGTCTCTCTGCTCCTCTACCTCTCTATTTCCTCCTCTCCTCAATCTCTCTATCAAATAAAAAATATGAAGAAAAAAGAGAGAGCGGAAAAGAAGGACTAGCAGCAGCATTGTATTCATAGTCCCAGCACTCTGCCCCAGTGGTAATGGCCCTGGTGGCTCAGGATTGAGAGACAGCACGCCCGGCGGAATGCACACTTTGCTGTACCTGAGGAGCTGGGCTGAAACCCCTGCACTACGTGGGAGCACCGTGGATGGGACCTGGGGAAAGTGTCATGAATGATGCTGCGTCTTGTTTTTGTTCTTTCCAACTCCACTTCTATTTTAAGTTAAAAAGAGTCTGTTGAGGGTGCAGGCAGATAGCATCAGGGTTCTACAAAGAGACTTTCATGCCAGAGGCTCCAAAATCCCAGGTTAAATGCCATGGATCCCTCTAAGGCAGAGCTGAGCAGGGCTCTGGAAAAAAAATAATTTAAAAATTTTAAAGATTCTACTGATAACAATGTAATCATCGAACAGAATGTAATAAATGTAATCACTGAACAGAAGTGCAAAGCCTCTTGAACAAAATAATAGTGACAATCATTAAAGAAACAAAAATTATTCCAGAGACTTCTCTTTTTTTGTTGTTCTTCTTTCTCCCCCCCCCCTTTTAAATTTAATGTCCTTATTAGAGCTAGGGAGATATCTTAATAGATATGCAAAAAAGACTTTCATGTCTGAGGTACTAAAGTTTACAGGTTGAATCTAACATCACCATAAACCAAAGTTGAGCAATGCTCTGGCAAAATAAGTAAATAAAATAAAGAGAGATAGAGAGAGGGGCCCGGTGATGGTACACCAGGATGAACACACAGTGCGCAAGGATCCAGGTTCTAGCCCCCGGTCCCCACCTGCAGGGGGAAAGCTTTGTGAGTGGCGAGGCAGGGCTGCAGGTGTCTCTCTCCCTCTCTGTCTCCCCCTTCCCACTGGATTTCTGGCTGTCTCTATCCAATAAATAAAGATAATAAAAACATTTTATAAAACAGATGGGGGGGGGGAAGAGCATCACTCTGACACATGGAAACCACAGGGTCTGACCTCAGGAATCCTGAGAGTTTAGAATTCTGGCCACTACACCTCCCTGCGACCACTTTTTCATTCTTTAAGCATATTTTTCTTTTTCATGGAGTCTGTGCCCTTTGACCCAGAGTATGTAAACAGTATTGATCCCAGAGTAATGAACCAGCTCAGTGTCCCTGGAAGAAATTTCACTCTGTCATGATGGCAGAAATCCGTTTCTAGATGACCAGGCTCGCTTTGCTAATATTTTCTTTTTTAAAAAAAAAACTTTATTTATGGGAGTAGGGCAGTGGTCCAGGAGGTTGCGCAGTGGTAAAGCTTTAGACTCTCAAGCATGAGGTCCTGAGTTCGACCCCCGGCAGCACATGTGCCAGAGTGATGTCTGGTTCTTTCTCTCCCCTCCTAGCTTTCTCATAAAAAAATTAAATCTTTAAAAAAAAAAAAAAAAGGAAAAGAAAAGAAAAGCTCACACCCACCATCCCCCCTCTGCACCTCGGGTGTTTCTCAATCAGATGTAATTTCCTTCATAGTTTAAGAGCTCATCAGCCTGGACTTTACACCCTTCCCTGCTCGACTAGAATCGCCTTTGGAACCATTCAAGGGTTGTGTGACTCAAGGCTGTTTCTCCAGCAGCTGGACTGATAAAGTTGATAGTCATTTTCTGCCGTAAAGGACAGCATCAGCGGCTAATAAGCTCACAGTGGCTGGTTTGCTTTTGATGGCGGGAAAGGCAGCAGGACACCACAGAAGATGCTACAACCCGGGCGTAGGCGCTGCACCTCTGGGTGAAGGTCCGAGGCGACAAAGGACAAAGAACAGGGATTCCGCGCAGCCCGGGAACATATTCGGACCCCGCCCACGTGCACCCCACGACCCGCTGCTCTGACCTGGGATCTGATTGGCTGTCCCAGGACCAACCCCTACCGTGGATTGGATGGAAAAAAAAATCCAAGGACTCCCGCTGATTGGTCGAGGGCAACGACTCCCCATTGGCTCAGTCCCATGACAGCCGTCAGCACCAATTGGCTGGAGTAAGCCCGTGCCGATTGATGATTGGTTGGTGAAAATAAAATCTCTCTTGTAATTGGTTGGCTGGTTCCTCTCTGGTCTAGTCAAAAAGGAGAGGAATTAACTATTTTGAAACAGGCCAGCAGCGGGCTCTTAAAAGTCTGCGTCTCGCAGCTGCGTTCTCATTGAGCCCCGCAGCCGTCGGGCTTTAGGGTCTCTCTTCGCTGACCTCGGTTTCTCGGGAGTCCCCTTGTTGGTGTCCTCCGCGGCCCCCGAAAGCCATAGCAGCGGACTTCAGCTTCTCCAGTCGTCCCGGCGCACAGAACCCCTCCCCCGCAGCCCTCAATCCAATATTGGGTGGTCTGGGGTTAAGAGAAACCACTGGACACCCCTCCCCCCGATAATGCAATTAATTTCTGGACCTCAGTTCACCCACATATGCCCGGGAGCCTTCAGCTGTCACCTTTCTTCCTGAGTTTTCCGAGTGATGGGGGGAGCTGATTCCTTGCACCCCCCGCCCCCGAGCCAGGCCCACCTCCCCACGTGCGGGCATTTGGAGGGGGACACCAGTCCTCAGTGTCCCCCGCTGGCAGCAGCAATCGAGCCCTTCAGCCGCCCCCCCCCCCCCCATGGCGGCCAATGGCCAGGCGGGGCCCCCCCCCTTTGGAGGCGGAGCCGGGTCACGTGCTGGGAAGAAAGGGCTGGCGGCCCGCGGGGCGTAGCGGCCATGGCAGGTATTGGGGGGCCCTGTACAGGCGGGGGTGGGGCTTGCACAGCTGGGGGTCTGCACCTGCCGGCGGGGGGGACTGCAGCATTGGGTGGAGAGCAACCCCTAACCCCATCCCCGCCCCCCCAGCTCCAGAGTCGCTGTCCCCGGCGGGCGGCGCGGGGGAGGAGGCGCCAGATGAAGATGAGGACGAGGCGGAAGCTGAGGACCCCGAGAGGCCGGCGGGAGGGGCCGGCGTCCGCGGTGGAGGCGGCGCGCTGGGGCCCGGGGCTGGGGCCGGGCTGGGGGGCTGCGGCGGTCCCGGGGGCGCGCTCACGCGGCGCGCGGTCACGCTGCGGGTCCTTCTCAAAGACGCGCTACTGGAGCCTGGAGTCGGGGTGCTATCCATCTACTACCTGGTGAGCGCCCCACCCACCCCTCCACCCGGTCCCGCCTCTGCCTACAAGATGATACTGAGGCCCAGAAGGAATCAGATGGACTCAAGCCACTTCCAGGGCTGGGCCAGAAGGCGGGCATTGGAGCTGGGGCTTTGAGGGGTGTGTAGGAGTTTGTTAGCAGAATTGGGCCAGCAAGAACACTTCTGGGTGGGCAGGAGCAGGTCTCCCAGAGAGTGGCGTGAAATTAGGGAGGACTTCCCGGAGGAGGCGCTCTGTCAGGCCCCAAGGCCAGGCCCAGCCAGCTGAGCAGCTCTGTCATGCCAGGGAAAGAAGTTCCTGGGGGATCTGCAGCCCGACGGGAGGATCGTGTGGCAGGAGACGGGGCAGGTGTTCAACTCCCCCAGCGCCTGGGCCACGCACTGCAAGAAGCTGGTGAACCCCGCCAAGAAGTCGGGGTGCGGCTGGGCCTCTGTCAAGTATAAAGGTCAGAAGCTGGACAAATACAAGGCTGCCTGGCTGCAGCGACACCAGCTTCACATGCCCACAGCCGCCGCTGATGAGGTGTGTCCGTCCTGTGGCCTCTCCTGCAAGGCTGGGTACTGGAGCTGGGGCTATGAGGGATGAACAGGAGTTTGTTAGCAAGTCGAGTAGCAGAAACGAAAGTGGCAAGTCCTGAAAGGCTGGGGAGTCTTCCTGGAAGGGGTGCCAAGCCCTGGAGAGTTAGAGGGCTGGAGCAAGGGGGGAGAGGCAAGGAGCAGGGCACACAGGGCCTGATGGACACAGGGAGGACTCGAACGTAGCCCACCGGCCCCGGCAGGCAGCTGGGAGCCACAGAGGGCAGCAGGCAGAGGGAGGGGAGGGACCATTCCGGCTGCTACTCGCTCTCTGGTGGCCGCCGGCCGCCTTTAGGACAGCTCGAGAACGGGAAAGGGACCTGACTTGTGTGGTCTCCGTCTCCCTCTGGTGGTCACATGGGGAACTGGCGGGAGCCTGAGGCTCAGGCCAGTCCTGACCATGCCCTGGGGTCCCCTCATCCCAGAGCCCTGCCAGCGAAGGGGAGGAGGAGGAGCTGGTGATGGAGGAGGAGGAGGAAGAGCTCGTAGCAGAGGACAAGAGCCGCAGAGCCCCAGGGAAGGGCCCCTCGGAGTCTGCGCACCTGGGTGAGGGGGTGGGAGGAATCAGGTCCCTCCTCCACCCCAAGATGCTTCTCAGAAGCCTAGAGATGCCAGTCCTTTCTCTCCCCCTCACCCCTAAATCTGCAGAGGCTTCCAAACTCCGGGTGCCCATCCGCTACTGTATGTTGGGGAGCCGAGACTCGGCCAGGTCAGAGACCACCCAAACCCGGCTCCCCACCCCACCCCCCAGTGGCTTGTGGGGCACGGGGCTGTAGGAGACTTGAGATCTGGGGGAGCTGACGCCGTGGGAACCCCATTCTTCCAGGAACCCCCACACGCTGGTGGAGGTGACCTCCTTCTCTGCCATTAACAAGTTCCAGCCGTTCAACGTGGCTGTTTCCAGCAATGTGCTCTTCCTGCTGGTGTGTGTGGGTGGGGCTGGGCACCCCCAGAGGGCGAGGGGCCCCCGGATGTGAGCTCCCTGAGGCCAGGGAGCCTGTCTGCTTTGCGCATTCCCGGTGACTAGCAGGCAGTCAATCCGTGAATAGAGGGGTGGCAGGGGGCCCCGAAAATGTGGGGGTGCCCAGCTGCAGTCTGAGCCGGGACTCTCGTGCCTCCTCCCTACACAGGACTTCCACAGCCACCTGACGCGCAGCGAGGTCGTGGGGTACCTGGGGGGCCGCTGGGACACCAACAGCCAGAGTGGGTACTGGGGTCCAGGAGAGAAGTGGAGGGGCAGGGGAAAATGGGTGCTAGGCCCCCACCTGCCTGTGGCCCCTGCAGTGCTCACAGTGCTGAGAGCTTTCCCCTGTCGGAGCCGGCTGGGCGACGCGGAGACGGCAGCTGCCACAGAAGAGGAGGTGAGGATGGCACGGGTGGGCGGCTCAGGGTTCGAGACCAGCCCCGAGGCTGCGGTGTCTCCCTCCCCCTGCCCCTCTGACGCCATCTGAACGAGTCAGGAATGATCGCGGTAGGGAAGGACAGAGCGGGACTCTGGTTCATACCATGCCGGGAATCGAACCTGGTGTCACAGTCTGGAGAGCCCAGAACTGTAGCCATTGTGCCACCTTCCCCAATAGTGCGAGACAGGGACGTGGCCATAGTGGGTAGGCGGGGCCAGTGCTGGGTGGGTATGAGGTCGCCAGCGGACCAGTGTCTGGGCGTTACCAGCCCGGGTGGGCGGAGTCGGCCAATGAGTGGGCACGGGCACGAACTGGAAGGCGGTGCCAGATACCGTGGGCGTGGCCAGACAGCAACACCGGCCCGCGTGGGCGTGGTCAATAAGTGGGTGGGCCAGGCGTGGTGGGCGTGGCCTGGGAAGAGGCTGTAGGCGGGGCTGCCCCAGCTAGCCCTCCTTAGGAGCGGGGGCGGTGCCTCCCCCACCCCCCACCTCTGTTCTCTGTCCTTCCCTGAACGCCCCCTCCTCTGTCCCCCCAGATCTACCAGAGCCTGCTCCTGCGCGGCCTGTCCCTGGTGGGCTGGTACCACAGCCACCCACACAGCCCGGCGCTGCCGTCGCTGCAGGACCTGGACGCGCAGATGGACTACCAGCTGCGGCTGCAAGGCTCCAGCAACGGCTTCCAGCCCTGCCTGGCACTGCTGTGCTGTGAGTGCCGGGCGGCTGGGGACCTGGGGGTGGCTGGGGACCTGGGGGCGGCTGCACCACTGTCCCTCCTCTTCCACAGCTCCTTACTATTCCGGCAACCCAGGCCCGGAGTCCAAGATCGCGCCCTTCTGGGTGATGCCGCCCCCGGAGGTAGGTGGGCCGCGGGGGGCGTGGCCAGGGCCACCTGATGGACTGGCAGGAGCCTGGGTGTGGGCGTGACCAGACACGGTAGGCGGGGCTACCTGCGGAGAGCTGGGGCTTTACGTCGTGGGCGTGGCCCGCTGTGGGGGCGCTGCATACCTCTGGGTGGGGGGGTGCGTCTTGGAGGCTGGCAGGTGGTGAGTGGCCCTTGCCCTGCCAGCAAAGGCCGAGCGACTACGGCATCCCCATGGACGTGGAGATGGCCTACGTGCAGGACAACTTCCTGACCAACGACATCCTGCATGAGATGGTGAGCTCAGCCTCAGGGAACCAGCTGCGGCTCCTTCTCCTGGAGCACCTGTGACCCTGTGGATCCTGGGAGGCAGTGGCCACACCTGGGCTGCCCGGCCCTTCCTGCGGGGGTTCCCTTCTGCCGCCCCTTTCTCCTGGGTGGCTTGAAGGGGTCCCACCCGCACTCCCTGCCCCGTAGATGCTGCTGGTTGAGTTCTACAAGGGCGCCCCCGACTTGGTGCATTTCCAGGAGGCCTGGAGCCCGGAGCACAGCTACCTAGACAAGCTGAAGGTCAGCCGGCGTCATCCCCCACCCCCGCCGGGGCACAGGAATCTGGGGGGAGCCCCTAGGAGGAAGCAGACACCAAGCACACACCTTCTTCCGTTCCGGGAAGCAGTGGGAGGGACCTCGTTTCTTCCCCGTGGCCTGCTGGCTACTTGTCCTGGTGTTTAAAATTTGTGGAAGCAGTTCAAGACACCCCCCCCACCCCGCTTTCTGGCCAGGCTGCACGGGGTCGTGGGGGTGCTGGGAGCTGGGGAGCAGTGTCCTGATGCCCGGCCCTGCCTTTCAGATCTCGCTGGCTAGCCGGACACCCAAGGACCAGGGGGTGTGCCCGATGCTGGAACAGGTGTTCGGCGTCCTCAAGCAGGGGAGCTGAGCCCGGCCTCCCGAGGATCCCCCTGTGCTCGGAGGCTGCGTTCCACACAATAAAGCCGCCCCACGAACGGCCTGCGCTTGTCTGTTGGGATCACCTGGCCCCGAGCCTCAGTATCAGCGCCCCGGGCCCAGGGTCCCCTCAGGAGGGCCAGCCCCCCACCACACACACACACACACCCCACCAGGCCCCAGGTTGTAGAAACCGACGTTTAATACTTTCCTTTTAAAAAACAACCACCGGGATTATAATTCCGTGGGCTGTGGCCCGTTAGCGCCCCACCTCCAAGAAATGGCGACAAGGGTGGGGTGCTGGGTGCACAGGGCCTGGTGTCCTAGGGCTGGGGACTTCCCAGGAGATGGGGGGAATGTGAACCAGGCCCATTACTCATTGTTCAGATCACATTGGGGAGGGGCGTGCTGGGGTGGGGTGGGGGGGACGACCATCGACTCCCAGAAGCCTTTGTGCTTGGCCTGGCGTAGAGCGAGGCCGGGGTGCTCCTGTGGTCCCGTGCGGTGTGTGGCTGCTGGTGGGGCACCCTGTGGGGGTCCCCCGGGCCCCCGGGCCTGTCCTCCGCCTGCGGACGCCCGGCGGCAGCGGCTGGGGGTTGCGGGCTGGGCCCATCGCCAGCAACGGGCGGGGAGGGGCGGGGCGGGGGTCGGGTTAGTGTTGAGAGCACCGTAGTGTGGGCCCGCGGGGCGGGGCGGGCGGGGTGGGCCTCACTGCGGCGGCAGCGGCACCAGCACCTCCACGTAGCTGAGCGGGAAGAAGCCCGACTGGCCGAGCAGCATGCCCTCGTACCAGTTCTCGTCGATCTGGTTGGTCAGCGTGATGACGTCCCCCTCGCGGAAGCCCAGCTCGCCGTCGTTCTCCGGCTCGAAGTCGTACAGCGCCTTGCAGCTCGGCTGGTCCAGGGGCGCTGGGGGGCGGGGGGGGGTGAGGGTGCTGCCCCGGGGCACGGGGCACGGGGGACGGGGGCGCCCCAGCCCCGAGAGGGAGGGGGCACTCACGCATGCTGCGGCTCGGGGTGCGCACAGGCTTGTCGGAGGAGCGGAAGGAGGAGGATGCTGCGTGGGAGGAGCAGAGAGAGTTTGGGGCGCCGCTCGCGCTGGCCCCACCCCCAGGCCCCCGCGGTGGGCTCGCGCTCACGTGTGATCTTGGGGGCCGCGGCGGCGGTAGCGCAGGGGAAGCCCCCGTTGGGCTGCTCGGGCTCCCCCAGCTCCAGAGGCTCCCGGGGCCGTGGCTTGTACTCGCGCTTGGGCCGCGAGGAGGCGTCCTGCATCCTGGGGGGGGGGGGTGTCGCGGTGGAAAAGGGGGTGAGGGGGACCCCCCAGGACACCCACCTGGGCTGCACGCTGTGTGGGGGCACGTGGGGGCTCCGGAAAGGCGCATTGGGCACCAGATCCCTGGAGTGCAGAGGGCAGGCACTCGGAAGGGAGTGGATTCCCCCCTCACCTCCGCTTGAGCTTGTCTGCCAGCTCGTCCAGGATCTGTACGGCCTGTCGGTGGTAGTCGAGCTGTGCGTCCACCAGGGCCGAGAGCTGGCTCACCTGCTCAATCTGCAGCGGGAGGGGGGCTGAAGGGGCTGCTTCCTACAGGGAGTCCTCCTGGACTGCTTCCCCCTTGACCCCAAGGCCTAGGCTGCCTCCTGCAGGAAGTCTTCCCCGACTTCGCCAGCCACAGGCATGGCCATTATTATTATTTTTAAACATTTTCTTTTTTTTAATTGTTATAATTATTGTTGTTATTGACGTCGTCGTTGGATAGGGCAGAAAGAAATGGAGAAAAGAGGGGAAGACTGAGAGGGAGAGAAAGACAGACACCTGCAGACCTGCTTCACTGCCTGTGCAGCGACTCCCCTGTAGATGGAGAGCGGGGGCTCGAACCGGGATCCTTACTCAGGTCCTTACACTTTACGCCACGTGCGCTTAACCCGCTGTGCTACCTACCATCCGATTCCCGACCATTCTTTCCTTTTTAAAGCAGAGCCCTGCTCAGCTCTGGCTGATCCTGAATGCTGGGGGTGGAACCAGGAACCTCAGAGCCTCAGGCAGGAGAGTCTCTGTAGGACCCCTGAGCTGTCTCCACTGCCCCTCCCATTTCTGAATAACCAAATAGACTACAGGGGGTAGCCCGTGCCCTGATGCCCACCCCATGGCCACCTCCTCCAGGAAGGCCTCCTTGACTGGCCCTCTGCCGCCTGCAGGCAGCTCCCATGACTGCCCCGGCCGGGCCCAGGACTCACATCTGTCTCCAGCAGGTTCTGCATGCTAGTCTCCGCCACCTCCTTGGACTCCTGGAACTTCTCCAGCGCCTGCCGCAGCTCCTCGTCCGGGATCTTGCCCTGCCGCTTCTTCTTGTAGTCAAAGTCCAGCCGGCGGCCTTCCAGCTTCTTGAGGTGGTGCTGGGGCAGGAGCGGGGCCAGTCAGCCGCCTGCCCAGGCCCGGGGCCCCATCGCCATGGCCCCCAGCCGGCCGGCCCCTGGACGGCTCTGACACCTGGATCTCTTTGAGGTCCTTGTCGCACAGGTTCTGCAGGGGGTCCACGAAGTTCTGCTTCACCTCGATGTCCAGCGAGTCCTTCACCTCTGCCAGGCGCTTCATGGCCTCGCCCGCGTCCAGCAGGGCATCGCCTGGGAGGGACACACACTCACGGGGTCACAGCAGGCCGAAGCCCTCCTCCGCACGGCCACCCCGGGACCCCAAAACCAACCGCAAGGCCCCAGGGTGCGTCCCAGCACCACACAAGCATGAGCAAAACGGCCAGGATGTAGCTCGCCGGGGAGTGTGGACACTTGACAACGCCTGAGGCCCCAGGTTCGAGCCCCAAGGACAGCCCTGGCATCTCTCTCCCAGCCTCACCGAAGTTGGACTCGCCGCCCAGCTCCTTGCCGTGGCGCACCATGCACTCGCCCAGCAGGCCCTCCGACTGCGGGTACCCCGGGTTCTTCACCTGCCCCCGGATCTTGGACACCGTGTTGAGCATCGTCAGCTTGGCCCTGGAGGCTGCGAGAACGGGGAGCGGGGCACTCGGTGGGACAGGGCCGAGCCCCGAGGGGCACCCTCCACACAGGGCTGGCCGGCGGCGCCCTGTTCTCCACCCCAGGGATGGACAGACTGGTCCCCTGGATCCAGCCTTGCCCTAACTCCACCTGCCCTGGGGTTTGCTCCCAGCTCCCGCTCTGGGGGATGGGGGGGGGGGGGTCCCCAACCTGGGTTGGGCTGCAGGTACTCAATGGTTCTGGCCAGGACTTCTGTGACAGCCTTGCTGGTGACGTCCACCTTCTGCGAACAGAGGGGAGGGTGTGGGTGTGGGGGGAGACGGGCTTGCAGGGGCAGGCATCCCCCAGAGCCCCTCACCTTCTCCATCTCCTTGAAGTCATCATCGAGCTTGGTCCCCTCGGCCCCTCCAACCTTCTCGCTCACCAGCTGGGGGGGGGCAGAGGGAAGGGAGGTGGCATGAGTGTGTGTGGTGTGGGGCACCCATGGGATGAGTGGGCCAGCCAGGTGGGAAGAGCCCCATGGACACTTTCCTTAAAAGGAGAAGCAGAGTGGGCACTCGAACCCAGAACCTCACACTTCAGAGTCCAGCACTCCGACTCCCCATGCAGCTTATCTTAGTTTTTTTTCAGCACAGAAACCCCTATACCCGGGTTTCATTTTTATTGATGGAGCTGGTGCCTAGAGCTTCCTCTAGTGCACCAGGGCACCACTAGGTGTCGCCTGGGCTCACATGGGAAGTCACTGACTTCAGAGCCGGCCCCCACAGAGCCATGAACAAAGGACTGGCCCTGGCCCCTGGCACTTAGGGCTGCCCCACACGTAGGCTCACCCCTACTGAGTGCCCTTCCCCCCTTTGACTGAGACACAGAGAAGTGGGGAGACCCTGCACACAGTACTGCCCGTGCCACAGCGAGCTTCCTCAGGGACCTTAGTACCTTCTCAGTGGTGCCTGGTACACTGCCCAGCAGAGCTTCATTCTGAAGGCAGAGACTCCAGCCTGTGCCCGCCCCCATTTCTGGGGCGAGCACCTGACCCCAAGGTTTCACTTCTTTTGATGAAGCTCAGACAGGAAGTGCTCTGGCTGGGAGGTGGTGGGAGAGGAACTGAGCTTGGTGGGGCCTGGGGTTCTGGAGAAGGGGCGATGGGGCTGGAAACCACATGGGGGGGTGCCCCAGGGAGCCAGCATCCCCCATCCTCAGGGCCCCTGCCCGCCATGGGAAGCCATCAGTGCACCCCACACACAGCTCCCCTGGCCCAGCCCAAGCCCCACTGGGAGACGGGAGGCACTCCACTGTCCACATCCACGGGGCTCCTATGTATAGCCTGGGGCTCGAACCCAGGGCCTTGCCCCCAGTTCCTGGGGCCCCACCAGCTGGGTGGGGAAGGGGCTTTTTTTTCCTTTTGGAGTTGGGCACAGCCCCGGGCACCCAGGAATTATATGAGGGTGGGTGGGGTACAGCTGAACCCAGGCCCCATAACCCATGCGGATGGAGGGCGGTACACTCTCCCGTCTCCAGCTCGGGGGCTGATGGGACATTCCTGAACTGGGAGGGTCGCCAGAGGACCGGTCTCTCCATCTGCAGCCCCTCCCTCTCAGTGGGGGGGGAACATCTGGCCAGAGGTGGGGCCTGGTGATGGAGCCAGATTTTTTGGGGGGTCAGGCTGCCAGGAGCTCTGAGCCAGGCCTCTGGGACCCCGCCCAAGCCACACCCGCCAGAAGGACTGAGCGAGTAGGGACAGCACACAGGCACACAGGCAAGGCCCAGGCTCCACAGGGGGAGGTGCCACAGCACCAGAGGAAGCAGCCTCAGCAGGAGCTACAGAGCTTCAAGACCCCCACTGATGGATATGAATATATATAAATGTATATATATGTGTCAGCTCTGGCTTATGGTGGTGTGGGGATTGAACCAGGGACGTTGGGACCTCAGGCTTGAGTGTCTCTTTGCACCGTCGGTACACTATCTACCCCCACATGGATTCCCACGAGCACAGCGGAGTGTTGTGTCCCCCCCCCCCCCCCCCCGCCCCCAGCTGAACTGTGGCATTCCTCACTGGCCTGTTTTAGGGGCGCCATTTCCCAGCTCTGGGTGGTGCTTTCATTATTCAGACAGAGCTTCCCCCGGTGCTGTGGAGCCTCACCTAAGGGGCCAGGGCTCAAACCTCGGCAACACACATGGAGAGACAGGCACTCCATCTGCTAAGTGCTCTCTCCAGCCCCCGGGGGTTGGTCGGGATGGGGTGGGGAGCCCAGGCAGGGCAGGGACATGGATTTCAGAGCCCGGTGACTCAGGGTCACGTTTGACCTGGGCTAGGCGGGGTGGCCTGGAACAGTGACTCAGGCGCTGGGCCCTGCCCCTGCGGACCCGGGAGGGAGTAGTGCCTGGTACCACACTGGGGGGGTGCCACAGCACTGGGAGCAGCTCCAGCCCTGTGTTCTGTCTCCTGACCTTATAGGAAGCACTGAGCCTGCAGCAATGAACAGTCTGCCCGTCCGTCCGTCTGTCTCTCTGCAGGCTGGCTGCATCTGAACTGCCACAGAGGGGGAGCAGGGTGTCACCCCGACTCCAGAGGGTTCAGGGTGCCGCGGAGTGGCAGGCAAGGGAGGTGCAGGAGGCCGGGACCCACTGTGCCCCCACACCCCGCAGACCGGCCGGAACCAGGGTCCGAGGGCCCCTCACTCCTGCGCAGGAAACCCTGCCCCACCTCTCAGCACCTGAGGCCCCTGACCGCTTCCTGTTCCCCTGACAGGCTCGCACCTCCGGGCCCCGCCCTTCTGGAAGGCCTGCCCCATGCCCAGGGATGGACAGGGTTGCCTGCCACAAGGGCCAGGTGTGTATGTGTGTGTGGGGGGGGTAAGCGGTGCTGGTTCCCAGCACATGCCAAGATGACGCTGTCCTGGGCTAATGTCTCTCTTCTCTCTATCTCAGGGAGAGACACCACAGCCCTGCTCCACCATCCAGGGAGATCCCCCTGGTGCCCAGGGCTCTCCCATGTGGTACCAGGGCTCGCCCCAGGCCCTGCAGCGAGCGGAGGGGCAAGCCATCTCCTAGTTCTCCCACCAACCTCTATGCACCCCACCACTGTGTCGGGGAGCCACTGTAGCACCAGGGAGCCCCAGGAGCTGCCCTGGATGGGGGCGGGAGGACTAGGCTGGAATGCTAAAGAGGAGCAATAGGGGGAGGGGGGACCTGCGGGGGAGAAAGCCCTGACCGGGATTCTGAGGAATCACTTTCCTCTCAGCGAGGCCTGGCACATGGGACCCAACCTTCTGGGTGATGCAGAGAGAGCTACCACAGTACTGGAGCTTGCCCTGGTACCAGAATGCCTCCGAGGTGGTGCCAGGGCTCTGGGGCCCTGACGGGTGAGCACAGAGGCCCTAAAGGACACCAATTCACCCCAGCAGGGAGGCCCCAGGTTTGAGCAAAACACTAGGCAGGGGTGGAGGGTAGATAGCATAATGGTTATGCAAACAGACTCTCATGCCAGAGACTCCGCTGTCTCTGGTTCAATCCCCCGCACCACCATAAGCCAGAACCGAACAGTGTTCTTGTAAGTAAATAAATAAAAATATAATAATATAAAAAAATTAGGTGGGATGAGAGCAGGCGGGACGAGCAGAGAAGACCCAGAAGTGGGCTCTGGGGAGACTTGCCAGCCGGCGAAGACCAGCTCTGCCAAGCCAGCAAGCTGGGGTGCCCACCGGGGCTCTGCCATCCTACACCTGCAGCACACAGGGCACACCTCAGCCTGGGCCCTCCTGGTGTGCTTGGCTCCTGGCGGAGGCCTGTGCCCAGGTAAAATGTCACCCCGGGCGCCCCTGCCAGCCAGACCAGGTGGATCACGTGAATGGAACAGGGGGGTTTTCCAGGAGGGCAGAAAATCTAGAGGGTCTGGCAGGAGGCAGAGTCTAGATAAGCCAGTTCAGCACGTGACAGCGGGGAAGGCACGGTCAGCACCCTGGACAGCACGGGGGTGGGGTGGGGGGTGGAGCAGGGCTGTGGGTCTCTCCTCTCTCAGCACCAGGCACAGCACCCAGGGAGCCCATGCAGGGTGAGCTGGGCTGTGGGTCTCTCCTCTCTCAGCACCAGGCACAGCACCCAGGGAGCCCATGGAGGGTGGGCAGGGCTGTGGGGGTCTCTCCTCTCTCAGCACCAGGCACAGCACCCAGGGAGCCCATGGAGGGTGGGCAGGGCTGTGGGGTCTCTCCTCTCTCAGCACCCTGCACAGCACCCAGGAAGCCCATGGAGGGTGGGCAGGGCTGTGGGGTCTCTCCTCTCTCAGCACCATGCACAGCACCCAGGGAGCCCATGGAGGGTGGGCAGGGCTGTGGGGTCTCTCCTCTCTCAGCACCAGGCACAGCACCCAGGGAGCCCATGGAGGGTGGGCAGGGCTGTGGGGTCTCTCCTCTCTCAGCACCAGGCACAGCACCCAGGGAGCCCATGGAGGGTGGGCAGGGCTGTGGGGTCTCTCCTCTCTCAGCACCAGGCACAGCACCCAGGGAGCCCCATGGAGGGTGGGCAGGGCTGTGGGGTCTCTCCTCTCTCAGCACCAGGCACAGCACCCAGGGAGCCCATGCAGGGTGAGCTGGGCTGTGGGTCTCTCCTCTCTCAGCACCAGGCACAGCACCCAGGGAGCCCATGGAGGGTGGGCAGGGCTGTGGGGTCTCTCCTCTCTCAGCAACAGGCACAGCACCCAGGGAGCCCCATGGAGGGTGGGCAGGGTTGTGGGTCTCTTTCTCTTCCTCATCTGCCTGTCTCTGTGTCTCCTTTTATCTCTCCTGTGTCTGGAATCTGCAATGTTGGGCCACGGTGCTGGCTCAGAGGGTCCCCCCTGCGCTCCATGAAGCATTGATCCCCCCCCCCCACTGTGGGTACCTGACTGACAGGGCTGGAAACTGACCGGGGTGTGAGCGCCAGGGCAGCTCTTGACCATGCAGAGAAACCGGAGCCACCCAGAGCAGGTGACCTGACCGGCCGGGCAGGCCAGTGGGCTTGCGAGGATACAGGCCGGCCTCCTTCTAAGGCTCAGTGAGTTACTCACATGAGCCTGGGGGTGGGGGTGGAGGCGGTGGCACAGCCGGTTAAGCGCACACATTATAGTGCACAGGGACCAGGGTTCGAGCCCCTGGTCCCCACCTGCAGGAGGAAAGCTTCAGGAGTGGTGAAGCAGGGCTGCGCTTCTCTTTCTCTCTCTCCCTCCTCTTTCCTCTTAATTTGTCGCTATCTGATAAATACATTCAACTTAAAAAGATGGAGGGCAGGGAGTGTCCCTGTGGCACGTGTGACCCCCAAGACCTCATGCCTGAGAGCCCAGTGCTCTGACCCCCGGGGCCCATCTAAAGCCCCCCCACCTTCCAGAGACAGAGAGAGCAGGGAGCCCCAGCCCCCATCTCCCCCAGCACCGTGGATGGGGTCAGGACCGAGCAGCCTGGCTGTGGCATCAGAGCTTCTCAGTTCTTCGACATCTCTCCCTGGAAGGAAGGAGCGAATGCGTGACGGGCGGCGGTACTGCCCGCACACAAGGCCCTGGGGTCAGTCCCTAGTGGTGTGAGCCATCAACGGGAATAATCAATCAGCCAGTCAGAGCAAGAGAGCCAGCCAGGAGACAGTGCGGTGGCTAGAGAACCGGTGCCCGCCCCTCACACACTGATAAGCCAAGACTTTTCTTCTTATTGCCACGGGGGTGGGGGGCACCGCTGGGGCCGGGAGCCGGCACTCTGAATCCATGGCTCCTGGCGGCCTTTCTTCTTTTTATCTGACAGGACAACAGAGAGAAACTCAGAAGGAAGGCAGAGACAGAGAGACACCTGCAGACCCGCTCCACCACTCCCGAAGCCTCTGCTAGCGGGTGGGGGCCTGGGGTTTGATCCCAGGTCCTTGAGCCTCGTAACTGTGTGTTCAGTACAGTGCGGGCCCCAACAGGAAATCTTAAGAGAGAGAGAGAGAGAGAGACCTCCTCTGCCCACCCCCTCCCCAGCTGCCTCTGCCCCTCCCACAGGCAGGTCTGCTCAGGGGTGCTAGGGAGTTGGGGTGCAGAGCTTTGCAAAATAAAAAACAACAAATAAACGTCCCTCGCCTGGACTCCTGTGCATTTGACTGAGTCGGGTGGGCAGGAGCCCTGGGTCTGAGGTGAGGAGGGGGTGAGGGTGGCACCACAGAGAAAAGGTGTCAGAGGGCAGGCAGGAGGAGGCAGGAAGGTGAGGGAGGAACAGGCTGGTCTGACAGGGGAGCCCATGGCCTGGGGCGGAGCCGGGACTGCAGCCCAGGTCAGCTGGGGGTGCCCCAGGAAGGCGCACACCCCCTCCTGACGTGGCCATCAGCTGGCTCACCCGGGTCCTGCCTGTCACTCACTTCCTGGGACAGGTTCACAGCTGGGGCACAAACAGCGTGTGTGTGTGGGCCCAAGGGTGGGGCCCCAGCACCACCTGGGAGTGCCACCAGTGGCCGGGGGAGGGTGGACTGTATGGATGGTGGCATGGGACTGGGGTGTCTCTCCCAGCATACAGGATGGGGAAGAGTGGGGTGTGGGGAGGCCTCTTGGGGCCCTGGGTTCAACTCCTCGCTCTGCCTCTGAGGGAAAGGAGAGAGAGAGATGGGGCCAAAGGTCCAGGGACAGAAACCCTGGCCTGGGCTCTGGGGTGCAGGGCGGCGGGGGGCCAGGCAGGGTGCTTCCGGCCCAGGTGTGAGGAGCCCTCCCGGGATGGGGGCGCTGAGTCAGGCCCGGAGGAAGCAAGTGGGGCTGTTTTCCTGTGGCCCTCGTGACCCTGCTGTCTGGGGGTGGGTGGGGGCGCTGAGGCAGCCCAGTCAGCAGGAATGAAGCGGAAAAGAGCTGAAGCGGGGGGGGGGGGGGGCAACAGGAAAGGAGAGGCACCCCCAAAACGTCAGCCCAGCCAGGAGCAGGACAGGGAAGGGAGGGGGGGGGCTTCCAACACCCCAGCTTCCCAGGCTTGAGCTGTGATGTGGCCTGGAGAGGCGCTCCAGATAAGTATGGCCTGAGTCGGAGTGTCGTGGCTAAGGGGTCGGGGCAGAACCACAGGACAGCAGTGTTGGGGGGCCTGAACTCCATCCCACAGCCCTCCCCCCGGCCTGGGGGGGGCATCAAGATCTCCCCATAGCAGGGCGCAGAGCTGACTTCCGCTGAGAGAGAATGTGACCCAGTTCCCACGGTGACCCAGGGCGCCCCTCTTCCAGAGCTGCCTGTCACTTGGGGTCCACAGGGTAGGGACCCACATTTTCTTTTTCTATGTGACAGGGGTCTCACAGCTGATCTCACCGATCCCAGGCTGCTTTTTCATCCAGAGCAAGTGAGCTTCTCCTGGTGCCCTGGTGCTGCCATGTGGCGCCGGGGAGGCAAGCCCAGGCTCCCACCCACCAGGGGCTGAGCTGCTCCCTCCCCCTCCTGTGCTCTGTCCTCCTTCTGGGCAGGGACCCAGGGTCTGACTCCCACTTCTCCAGGCTCTACAGCAAGGCGGTGAGGAATGTCCCTCCTCGCTCAGATGGAACCAATCATTTGACCCCCCCTTCTAGGCCCCCCAACAAAAATGTCAGGCCAGCATTCCAGGCCGTCCCTGGCGACACCCCGTGAGAGTGACCCACAGGCCAGCTGGCAGAGGCAGCTCCAGGAAGCAGCGGGTAAACAGTGTGTGTGTGTGTGGGGGGAGCCAGCGCAGGGGGAGCCCCCCACAGACACCCCGACAGCGGGAGCTCTATCCAAGTGAACTATTTCAACAGCCCTAATTCTTTATTTCCCCCCAGTGGGAAAGTCTGACGAGGAAGGGCAGAGGGACAGTGCGTGAGGTCCAGCACTGCTTTCCACTGAGGGAGGACGGAGGGCAGAGGGCCACCACCCCAGAGCCTCCCTGGTGCTGTGGCACTCCCATGGGGCTCCCACTGCACTGCAAAGCAGGCGCCCCCACTGTCGAGCTGGCGCTCCTGGCAGCCCAGGGCCTCACACCTGCAGTCCCGCGCTCCTCCACCACCCATGTGACCCCCCCCATACCTCCCCCCAACCCAGCCTCTGGCTCCCCCGGCACCAGCACCTTGAGCGCCGAGACCCTGGGGCGCCCCCCTTGTTTGTTCAGCTGGAGGAACTGGGGGGGCCCGGTGTGCAGGGCAGCCCCTTGGGTCTCACCCCTCCTCTCAGACTGAGACCCCACCCCCAGATACTGCCGGATGCTCGGATGCTGCGGGGAGCTCAGCGGGAACGCAGAGAATCCTGGCTGCGCTGCCCCCCACTTCCCAGAGGGGTGACAGGGACCCTCTCTCTGAGGTGGACCCCCCCCCCACAAGTCCTGTGCGCTGCCCACTGCACCACCCGATCCACTCGCCAGGTTCCGAACCCGGCGGAGGCGGAGGGGGGACCCTAGGATACCGAGGCCTCCTCCCGGCTGCACTGCACCAGAGCCCGGAGACGGCAACAGACGCAGCCTCTGAGGGGTTCAGCATCTGGGCACAGGACTTGCAGGCCCGAAGCCCCGGGTTCGAGCCCCCCCCCCCCCCCCCCACATGGACCAGAGGTGCTTCCTGATGTCCTCTCTCTAGTAAAGGTCCAAAGTAAACCCCCTCCCCACCCCACTCCCCCGAGCAGAGATCACGGCTGGTCACCCCAGAAAGCTCTGGGAGGAGCAGAGATGCGCACCCGCCGCCTAATTACAACCCACTCCGTGGCCCGGCTGCCAGGCGCCCATTAGAGGGAACCCACAGCGCCAGGACCTGGGGGGCGGGGGACCCCGACACCCCCCAACACCCGGGCGACCGGGTGGCCCCTCTGATCAGCAGCAACGGGGGTGGGGGGACCCCGAAGCGGAGGAGCCGATGCCCAGTGTCCAGGCCCCCAGGACAGACCACACGCACCCGCTCCCCAATTGCTAAAGGACCCTGGGGACGAGCCAGGAGTGGGGGCTGGGGGAGACCTTCTGGTGGGGAAAGAAACGGGGGGCCCCTTCACTTCCGGAAGAAGCCTCCCTGCCTCGCTGTCGCAGCTGGTGGACCCCTGCCCCCCGCCCCTTTTTATCCCTGGGGGGAAAAGGGGAGAAAAGGGGGGTGGCCACCTCAGCGATCACACACCCGGGGGGACAGTCGGGGGGTCCCCAACTTCTTCTGCCTCCCGTTAGGGGCCCCCGATGCTGATCTGGCCCTCCAGGCGCCCCGGTTCCCGGCTCGACAGCCTCGGTCTCGCCCTCCCGCTTGGCGGGGACCCCCCCTCCGGGCCCGATCGCGGGGTGCCGCCCTCCGATCGCCCCGATGTCGGGTAGAAGCCGCCCCTGCCCCGGCTGCCACCCCCCGGGCCCCGCCGCTGACCTGGCTCGCCTTGTAGAACTGTTTCTTCAGCCCGGCCACCGACATGTCGCCGGCCGCCGCCGGGGCCCCCTAGGTCGCCCCGGAACCTCCGCGGGTCCACGGTCAGCCGCCGCCTCCGAGGCTCCGCACCCGCAGCCGCCGCCGCCGCCGCCGCCTTCTCCTAAGGCCTCGCGCGCCCGCGCCGCCAGGATATTACATGGCAACCGCACACTTCCGGCGCCCGCGCGCGCCCGCCGCGCCATCGACGCAGGCGCGCCCCCTGCCGGCCGACAGGCGCACGCGCACTCCGCGCGCCTTAGGAGGAAGCCCCGCCCTTTTCACCAGCGAGTTCCTAAAGGGAGCGTAGAGGGGCTGCGGTGGCCACAGCGTCCCCTGCAGGCCAGCTGAAGAACTTTGTATGACTAGACATCTGTTTTTCTTGCCTCCAGGCTTATTGCTGGGGCTCCGTGCCTGCACTACGAATCCACCACTCCTAGAGGCTACTTTTCCCCTTTGGTTGCTCTTGTTAATTATCGTTGTTGTCATTGTTGTTGGAAAGGACAGAGAGAAATCGAGAGAGGAGGCGAAGACAGAGAGGGGGAGAGAAAGACAGACACCTGCAGACCTGCTTCACCGCCTGCAGGTGGGGAGCCAGCCGGGGGCTTGAAAGGGAATCCTTACGCTTTGCGCCCTGTGCGCTTAACCCACTGCGCTACCGGCTGGGCCCCCGTGATTATACATTTTATCTTATCTCGTTTCAGGCCTGTGGTTTTTCTTTTCTCACGCCTTCTTCTCTGCATCTCAGCTCTATCTGGGGAAAAAAAAATAGTGCAGATGGATTGGAAAGGAATGATGAGTCCGAATCAGTAAATGGATGTAAAAAAGAGGAATAAGGGAATGACTGTGGGGAAAAAAAACACAAAACAAATAAAAAGAAGAAGAAATTAACCAGAGCTTGCAACTTTAGCGCTGAAAAGCTCTGACAGATTTGTTCAGTTTCCCAAGCAGACGTCTTGATGGAAGTTTCCAAATGTCTATTAGAAGCTACTGGAATAGACCCAAGCAAGGGTCATTTCAGGAGACACACACTACATTTCCCTCTCCGGTTTCTTCTCCTTCTTCTTCTCAGTGATTTAATAATTAACAGGATTGTAGGATGAGAGGGGCACAATTCCATACAGTTCCCACCACCAGAGTTCCGTGTCCCATCCCCTCCATTGGAAACTTCTGTATTCTTTATCCCTCTGGGAGTAAGGACCCAAATTCTTCTCCTTCTTCCTCTTCTTCTTCTTCCTCTTCTTCCTCTTCTTCTTCTTCCTCTTCTTCTTCTTCTTCTTCTTCTTCTTCTTCTTCTTCTTCCTCTTCTTCTTCTCCTCCTCCTCCTCTTCCTCCTCCTTCTTCTTAACTTTTCTTTCTTTCTTCCTTTTTTTTTTTTAACCAGAGCACTGATCCACTCTGGCTGATGGTGGGTAGCAGGGGACTGAACCTGGGACTTTGGAACCTCAGGCAGGAAAGTCTCTTGCATAACCATTATGCTATCTACTCCACCCTGGAACCAAATTCTTTATGGGGTGCAGAAGGTGGAAGGTCTGGCTTATGTCATTGCTTCTCCACTGGACATGGGCGTTGGCCCTCTCCAGATTCCTCATAGGGCTGTTATGTGTAGTTTGAAAGAATTCCCATGTGATTCTTAAAAGACAGTTGAGAGAGAGAGAGAGACTCAATCCAGTTAATCAAATCCTAGCAGAAGTTGGGATATAAAAATGCAAAGAAAAGGGGCCGGGTGGTGGTGTAACTGGTTGAGCGCACATGTTACAATGTATAAGGGTTCAAGCTCCCAATGTATAAGGGTTCAAGCTTTCCCTGAAGGGGGAAAGCTTTGCAAGTGGTGAAGCAGTGTTGCAGGTCTCTCTCTGTCTCTCTCTGTCTCTATCTCCCCCTTCCCTTTCAATTTCTAGCTGTCTCTATCCAAAAAATAAAGTCTATTAAAAAACAAATTTTAAAAATAAGTGCAAGGAAAGCATCCCTCCTCATGGTTCAGATGAGGAAAATCAAAACTCTGAATAAGACAGTGACCTTCCTCAATTTCTTACGTCTCCACAGTCTTTCCAGTCAAGTCTAAGGATTTAATTATTTCAGTCTATAGAACCAACTCCAGATATGGGCGAAATCACAGCTTTCTCATTCCTTCCCTGCTTGAGAGATGAAAGCACAAGAACAGAAGAATTATATAAAATATATATGGCATATACATATATATATAATTTTTATTTTTACCAGAGGTCTGCTCAGCTCTGGTTTATGCTGGTGGTGGAGATTGAACCTGGGGAACTCTGGAATCTCAGATATGAGTCTTTTGCATAATCATTATGCTCTCTCCCCAGCTCTTTATATAAATTTTTTTTTAAAAGTGAAGTATTGCTGAGCTCTGACTTATGTAGGTACTGGGGCTTCAGAACCTCAAGCATCAAAGTTTTCTGGACCCATAGGTTATTTCCCTAGGGCAAAAAAAAAATCCCCCCCTTTTTTTTCTTTTTTCAGCAGAGTCCTGGTCCACGGCAGTGCTGGGGATTGAAAGTGGGACTTTGGAGCCCAAGGTATTAGAGTCTCTTTGCAGAACCCTTATGCTATCTACCCCCCCAAAAAAAAAATTCTATCTCTAAGGCTGCAGTCTGAGACTGAAGTTCTCTCTTTCCAGTGTGATGTGTTTTTTTAATTAATTAATTAATTAATTAATTGGATAGGACAGAGAAATTGTGAGGGGGAGGGTATATATATATATATATATATATATATAGAGAGAGAGAGAGAGAGACAGAGAGAGAGACAGGGAGATAAAGTCACCTGCAGATCTATTTTACCACTAGGGAAGCTTCCCCCCAGTTGGCGGTGGGGACCAGGGACTTGAACCTGGGTCCTTCTGTACTTTACTGTGTGCACTCAAAGGGGTGTGCCACAGCCTAGTCCCCTCAGTGTGATTATTATTTTAATATTTATTTATTTTCTCTTTTGTTGCCCTAGTTACTTTTGTTGTACTGTATGTCGTCACTATTGAATAGGACAGAGAGAAATGGAGAGAGGAGGGAAGACAGAGAGGGGGAGAGAAAGACAGACACCTGCAGACTTGCTTCACCGCCTGTGAAGCGCCTCCCCTGCAGGTGGGGAGCTGGGGGCTCGAACCGGGATCCTTATGCTTTGCCCCACTGGCGCTTAACACGCTGCGCTATGGCCTGACTCCTTATTATTATCGTTTTTAACAAACCTGATTAAAGATCCCATAAATAGTCTATTTAAAGACCCAATCAAATCTTTATGAGATGGGCAGGGATAGATAGCATAATGGTTATACAAAGAGACTCTCATGCCTGAGGCTCCAAGGTCTCACGTTCAATCCCCTTTAACCCCCAGAAGCCAGAGCTGATCAGTGCTTGGGTAAAAAAAAAAAAATCAAAAAAAAATCTTGGGAGTCAGGCGGTAGCGCAGTGGGTTAAGTGCAGGTGGTGCACAGCACAAGGACCAGAGTAAGGATCCTGGTTCGAGCCCCCGGCTCCCCACCTGCAGGGGAGTCGCTTCACAGGCGGTGAAGCAGGTCTGCAGGTGTCTGTCTTTCTCTCCCCCACCTGATTTTCCCTCCTCTCTCCATTTCTCTCTGTCCTATTTGACAATGACGACATCAATAACAACAAAAACAACTACAACAACTATAAAAAACAAGGGCAACAAAAAAGGGGAAAAAATAATAATCTTGGGAGTCGGGCAGTAGCGCAACAGGTTAGGAGCCGGTGGCGCAAAGCACAAGGACCGGCATTAGGATCCCGGTTCGAGCCCCCGGCTCCCCACCTGCAGGGGAGTCGCTTCACAGGCGAAGAAGCAGGTCTGCAGGTGTCTGTCTTCCCCTCTTCTCTCCATCTCTCTCTGTTCTAGCTAACAAGGACGACATCAATAACAACAACAATAACTATAACAACAATGAAAAACAAAGAGGACATCAAAAGGGAAAATAAATCAATAAATCTAAAAAAATTATAAAAACAAAACTTCACTAGACACTAATGCCTCCGTCAGCATACGTCCTTAATGAGTCCTGCCTTTCACGGAGATACTGGCAGCAGCCAATCAATTCACTAGTGAAATCATCAGCTCACACGCACAGAGGCATTGGGATCGCATCAAGTAATAGAAATCTTGGGGACTTGGAAGTCGGTGCAATGGATAAAGGAGGTGGCGCACCTGGTTGAGCTCAAGGACCCAGGTTCAAACCCCCGGGCCCCACCTGCAGGGGGAAAACTTCACAAGCTGTGAAGCAGGGCTGCAGGGGTCTTCTCTCTCTCCCCCTTCCCTCTTGATTTCTAGTTGTCTCTATCCAATAAATAAAGATAAAAAAATAACAAGAAAAAGTTTAAAAAAAAAAAAAGAAGAATTGCGCCGTGGAGCATGAGGTCTTGAGCTGGCCCCTGCGCACATTTGCTGGAGCAACGCTCTATGGTAAAAATAAGTAAATGTTAAAAGAGAGAGAGAGACAGACAGACAGACAAGACAGACAGTAAGACAGACAGAAAGGAACCAAAGTCTTGAAGACACTTCATCTTGCTGGGTCTGAGGGAGCAGCACATCTAAACTGCCACCGACAGACATGACATTAGTTATCAGAACAACTGGAACAAGAATGTTCCGGGCCAGGAGAGAACATGAAAACCAGAGAGCCAGAATGAGCGCGAGAACATGCATGCTCATTCATTCCCTTGGCTTCTGAAGCGCCATCCAGGTTCAGTTTAATTTAACTTTTGTTGCTTATATAAAACGTTGACTTATTTTATTTTACTACATGCCTTGAATGTCTCACGGCTGAAGCTGCACTCCGCAGAGGCGCAAGCCACCCAAGTCGTAAACTCGAAACTCCTGACTCCCAACTTTAAGATTGACACCCGGTGCCTTCCGTAAAACGTGTCGTCATGACGCTAGAACCTGACCCGCCCACCTAGAGACGGCCCATCCCCCGAATTCAGCCAATCAGAAGGAGGGACAGTTAACTTGATAGCTGCGCCGTCCAATAGCCGCGAGTGTAGCACCGTCCAGCCTGGAAGGCACGCCCATTTCGACTGGAAAGCCACAGCTCTCGCGAGGCTTCCGAGGCTCTTCACCCCGCCCCGCGGCCCCGGCGGCTTCGCGTCACGTGACGCGCTCTAGTCCAATCAGCGCGCGGTTTACGGGGGTCGCCACGGTTCCCGCCAAATACGAGCGCGGCGGCCGCGGCGGCAGCGGCAGCGGCAGCGGCGCGGGCGGGAGGCCGAGCAGAGCGGCCGCGGGAGCGGAGCCCGCGCCTCCGCCGCCTCAGGGGAGCCCGAGCCGACTCCGCGGCGATGCTGGAGGAGCCGGAGTGCGGGGCCCCCGGCGCCCGGGCCGCGGCCACAGGTCGGTGGGGAGGGCCCCGACGCGGGGTGGGGGCGCGGGCCGGGCACGGGGGCCATCGGGGCCCGCACCTCTCACTCGGACCCGCGGCCCCCGCTCCGGCCCCCATGCGCGCCCTGCAGTCCCGGGGGGCTCCTCCGCGGGGGTCCTTGTCGCCCCACAACCTTGGGGACCCTCTAAGGAGGAGGTCCTGTGGGCACCTGCACGGGCCCCTGCGGCTGCGCCCAGAGGGGAAACTGAGGCACAAGGAGGCCGGCTTGGCAGCTGGACACCAGGCCGGGTGCGCCTTGCAGCTGCAAGCGCCCTCCCCACCAGCCCTCCTCCCCAGCGGTGGAGAAACTGAGGCCCCGCGACCCCGCTGGGCTGGGGGGGCAGAGCTGCTGCCTGGGGGCGCCCCGGGGGCCTGATCCCCTCGCAGCCCTAGCGGCGCATCCTGCCGGGGGGCTTTGTCCGCCCAGGCCGCCCCCTAAGTCGGGGGCCAGGTCTTCTCTGCTTTGGGGTGCACTCTGCCCTGCCAGCGCCGGGTGAATGGCTGGGGGGGGCTCCTCACCCTCGGCCCGGGGGGTTTGGGGGGGCTGCTGTGTGCTGACCACCACCAGCAGGGGACCAGCAGAATCGCTGGGCTCCAGACATTCCCAGCTGGGAGCAACCTCTCCAACCCCCAGTGGGGACGACCCCAAAACTGGCCCCTCCAGATCTGGGGCCCTTCTTGGCTTTGGGACTGAAGTCAGCAGGGGAGAGAGAGAGAGAGAGAGAGAGGGAGAGATTTGTGATCATTGAGAGGTGGGTCTTGGTGTCCTGAAACAGGACAGGGCGAAGAGTGAATTAGAGTAAATGTCATCTCAGCCTAGAAGGCCATGTGTGGGGTGTGTGGGTGCTGACTGCTCTGCTCCTGTCCAGGCCGACCAGTCACTCCGCCACCCGGGTTCGATCCCTGGCACCGCACGCGCTAAGATGCTCTCCATCTCTCTCTCTCTCTCTCTTATCATGCTGCGCCCCTTAGCCGGCGTCCGTGTCAAAAAAAAGCCAAGCGTGGTCACTGAAAGGTTATTCCTGTATTACTATTTTGGATGTTTTCACTTGCAGATTATTTTTTTAAAAAGACGTGCTGATTGGATAGAGACAGATCCAGAGGGAGAAGGGGAAGAGAGAGAGAGGGACACCTGCAGCACTGCTTGCCAACTTCCCCCCAGCAGGTGGGAAGTGGGGGCTTGAACTTGCGTCCTTGTGCTTGGTAACAGGTATGCCTGACAGGTGCGGGGCGGGGGCCTTTTTTATTTGGTTTTGTGTGTATTTACTCATGACAGGACTTTGAGAGATAGCTAAGTGTTTCTGTAATGAGGAACTTTCATGCCTGACACTTGGAAGTCTGATCTAATCGCGGGCATCACAAGATAGAGTTAAGCAGTGGTGCTGCTTTTTTTTTAAAGTATATTTTACTTATCTTAATGGACGAGGTACAGAGAGAAAGATACAGATGAGAGAGGGACAGACAGACAGACAGACAGACCACCCCTCCAGAGCCCTGCTGAGCTCTGGCTGACGGTGGTGCTGGGGATTAAACCCGGGACCTCAGAGTCTCAGGCAGGAGAGTCTCTTTGCAGAACCATCCTGCTGTCTCCCTGGCCCTGATTTTTTTTTTTCTTGTTGATTTGTAATCACTCTTTACATATGTGGGGTTTAGCCCCCAGAGCCCTGCTGAGCTCTGGCTGAGGGTGGTGATGAGGATTGAGCCTGGGACCTCAGAGCCTCAGGCAGGAGAGTCTCTGCAGAGCCATCCTGCTGTCTCCCCAGCCCCCCCAAGCTTTGCAGTTTTGTGTTAGCTCCTCACAGTCTGCCTGGCAGGCAGGGAAGCCCTGGTGGAGGTTTCCAGGTGGGGAGGGCTGGGGCTGGAGGGGCAAACACACACTGGTTCCTGTCTCCTCCTCTGGCTTTCGGGCTCCCTTGCTTCACCTCAGTCGCTGCTCCATGCCCATCGGGAGAGGTGCTGGGGGGCATGTTCTAGTGGCCTTGATGGTGAGAACCCTGCCTCTGTGTTGAGGCTGGAGAAGTCTGGGTAACAGCCCCCACGCCCCCCCCCACGTCCCCCCCACCCCCCCCACACACACTGGGAGAAGCTGCTGTGTGTGGCGTGCTCCCTCGTCTCTGCGTCTCTCTGCTGGGGTGAGGGAGAGAGACGGGTGATTCAGGGTGATACCATCCCAGCAGTGAGAGAGCAAACGAGAAAGCGCCATGCGGGTGAGCAGCACTTTGCAGGCCTGAGGCCCCGGGGCTGCAGGTTCAATCCCCGCCTCTACCTCCTGCCAGAGCTGCTCCCTAGATCTCTTCTGATCAGAAACGATCATTTCCTTTGCAAGGCTTTTTTTAAAAATTATTATTATTATTCCCTTTTGTTGCCCTCGTTTTATTGTTATAGTTATTGTTGTTGATGATGTCGTCGTTGTTGGATAGGACAGAGAGAAATGGAGAGAGGAGGGGAAGACAGAGAGGGGGAGAGAAAGACAGACACCTGCAGACCTGCTTCACCTCCTGTGAAGCGACTCCCCTGCAGGAGGGGAGCCGGGGGCTCGAACCGGGATCCTTAAGTTGGTCCTTGCGCTTTGCGCCACGTGAGCCTAACCCGCTGCACTAATATTTATTTATTTGTGTTGCCTTTGTTTTGTTGTTGTAGTTATTATTGATGCTTTCCAAGGCTTTTTGTTGGTTTCAAATAAGAGAACTGTGCTGGCTCCCACGGAGCCCTTCCCCAAGTGCGGTGAATACGCAAAACGGGCCAGGGGCACGCACAGGGCTTTGCTCGCGGAGGCCGGGGGGCTGGTGGGGGCTGCCGTGAGTCCCCCAGTCTCATCGCGTCTCTTTTCTCTACAGCCATGGAGTGCAGAGAGCGGCCTGCCTTCCCCGGCAAGAAGTTAATTCAAGGTGACTTCTTGTGGCAAGGGGGGGGGGGGCCTTCCTGCTTTGTCTGCTTTTGATTTCTTTAATATCTCATTTATTGATTGGACAGAGGCTGAGAAATCGAGAGGGGAGGGAGAGATAGGGAGAGAGAGGCAGAGAGATATCTGTAGCCCTGCTTCACCACTTGAAGGGTGAAGCTTCGCCCCTGCAGGTGGGGAGCGGGGGCTTGAACCCGGGTCCTAGGGCACATGTGCTCAGCTCTGTGGGGGGGGGGTGTTCACCGTTGTCGGGGTTCACACTGAGACCTCTCCATCTTTCTCCCCTCAGCCCGGCTGCCCTTCAAGCGCCTAACTCCGACCCCAAAGGAGAAATCCCAGGACGGGCCAGATGACAGGCCCTCCCAGGGCGCCCCCCCACCTCCAGGCCACCTCCCGCATTTGGGCACCTTCCTGGACACCGCGGAAAACGACGGTCCCCTGGACCTGCTGGGAACGCAGCCGCTGCCACCACCGAAACTGGTCAATGGCAAGGGGCCCTTGGATCAGTTCCTGTGCCACCCGGCCCCGGCCCCAGCCCCGGCCCTGGCCCCCATCATCATTGACTTGACAGAGGACTCGAACGAACCCCCAGATGGCCCCGTAGCTCGGGGGACACAGAAGGCCGAAGCCACTGCCCCCGAGACAGAGGGGACAGAAGGGACAGAGGCGGTCGGCATGGGTGCCGGCAGGCCCGAGTGCGGGCATCAGATGGAAGCCGCGGGGCCCCTGGGGCCCAGCTCAGACTGGTGTGACTCGGAGGACAAAGAGAGGTCTGCTGCCTCGTCACCAAACGGCCCCCCCGAGCAGGCCCGAGGCGGGTGGAGCCAGGCCGGGGGCCTCCTGTTTAAGGACAAGTGGCCCGTGGTGGTCTTGCAGGATATCTTGGCCACCAAGGCCCCCCCCGACAGCCCCCCAGGGGTCGGGGACCCCAGGGCCTTGGACGTCGATCTGCCCGAGTCGGGCCCCGAAGAGGACTCTGTACTCAGTCACTCCTCCCTGAGCTCCTTCTCGCCCACTAGCTCCCCGGAGGGGCCCACCGCTGCCACCACACGAACTGAGAGCCCCCTGAGCCTCCCTGCCTGCACCCCGATCCGCAAAGTGAGTATCTCCCTGCTGCGGCCTGGAGGTAGTGGCGGGCCTGGGGCTCATTGTGCACCCCCATCGTTCCCCGGTGGCCAGAGGTGCACGGCCTGGCCTCTGCCTATTTTGTACTCCAAAAACAGCGGAAAGAGCTCACTGGGTAGAGCGCCAGCCCAGGTTCCAGCCCCAGTACCACATGGGAAGATGCTATTGCACCAGAGGAAGTTCACCCGCTGTGGTGTCTCTGTCACCAAGTTTGATCTCTGGCATTGTATGTGCTAGAGTGATGCTCTGATTCCCAACCCCGCCATTAAGAAAAATTTAAAAAACAGTAACTGTTTATATATATTGGGATGAGGGCATGGCTCACCTGGTCGAGTGCTTTCCTTTGATTGGCATGTTTTTCCCTGTCCCCTGGTGGCTCTGGGGATCGAACCAAGCAGGGGTCACTCCTGGCCTATCCCCCCTCCTGGCTTCAAAAGAATCCTAGGGAAGTGCTGGGGTCTTGCAGGTACAAAGCCCCAGTGAAATCTCCATTGGCAGAGAGAGGGAGAGAGGACACAGAGAGAGGTAGGGAAGGAGAGAGAGAACAAACCAGAGCGTCACTCAGGCGCATGGGGTGCTGGGGATTGAACTCAAGAACTTAGTTTGGGGCCCAGTGCCTGCACGAGCCATCCTCCCCCACCAACCTCCCCCCCCCTTTTATTTTTAATCTTATAGAGACAGAGAGAACTGGAGAGAGAGTCGCCTAGGCTGGCAAAGTGGCTTACCTAGACAGGATACTGCACTGCCGGGTTCAAAATCGGCCCCCGCCGCATTGAAGGAGCTTTGGAGCTCTGGTCGCTTCCTCTCTGTGTGTCTCTCTGTCTCTCTTTAAAAAGAAACATTTACTGGGCAGAGGTAGATAGCATGATTGTTCTGCAGAGACTCTCCTGCCTGAGGCTCCAGTGTCTCCCTGGTTCGATCCCCTGCACCGCCACTAGCCAGAGCTGAGCTGAGCAGGGCTCTGGAAGGTGATGAATAAAGCATCAGACGCTCAAGCGTGAGGTCCCCAGTTCAGTCCCCAGCAGCACATGGACCAGAGTGATGTCTTGTTATCTCTCCTCCTCCTCTTAGCTTTCTCATTAATAAACAAAAATCTTGAAAAAAAAATTAAAAAGGTACTATTGGATAGAGACAGAGGAATTGAAGGGAGGGGGAGAAACGGAGAGAGACCCCTGCAGCCCCGCTTCACCACTCGAGAAGCTTTCCCCCTGCAGGTGGGGACCAGGGACTTCAACCCGGGTCCTAGTCACTGTAAATGTGTGCCACCACCTGTCCCCCCCTCCCCCTCCCCTGTCTCACATTTGGAAGAGAGAGAGCAGCACTGTCAAGCTTAACCCCTGCAGGAAGGGAACTGGGGACTTGTTTATATATATATATATGCGTATTATATTTATTTGTTTTCTATTTTCTTAATATTTTATTTATTAATGAGAAAGATAGGGGGAGAGAGAGAGAGAAAGAACCAGACATCAGTCTGGTACATGTGCTACCAGGGATTGAACTCGGGACCTCATGCTTGAGAGTCCAATGCTTTACCTACTGCACCACCTCCTGGACCACATATTTGTTTTCTTTTGTTGCCCTTGTAGTTATTCTTGTTGTTGTTATTGCTGTCTTTGTTGTTGGATAGGACAGAGAGAAATGGAGAGAGGAGGGGAAGACAGTGCAGACCTGCTTGTCAACTTAACCCCTGCAGCTAGGGAACTGGGGATTTATATATATATATATATTTATTTATGTATATATTTATTTTCTTTTGTTGCCCTTGTTTTATTGTTGTAGTTATTATTGTTATTACTGTCATCGTTGTTGGATAGGACAGAGAGAAATGGAGAGAGGAGGGAAGACAGAGAGGGGGAGAGAAAGACAGACACCTGCAGACCTGCTTCACTGCCTGTGAAGCGACTCCCCTGTAGGTGGGGAGCCGGGGGCTCGAACCAGGATCCTTCTGCCGGTCCTTGCGCTTTGTGCCCCCTGCTGCATTACCGCCCGACTCCTGGGAACTGGGGATTTGAACCCATGACCTTGCACGCGCTAATGCGGCCATTCAACCCAGCCTTCTATTTTGTGATTTCCTTTTTTGTTGTTGTTGTTTTTTTAATATTCTGTATACTACTTAGTAGAGACAGAGAACTCAAGAAAGAAGGGGAGAGAGGAAGAGAGACACCTGCAGCCCTGATCCATCGCTTGGCTCGTGAAGCTCCTCCGCGCGCCGCCCCCCCCCCCCCCCCCGTGGGGACATGGGGCGTTTTAAGATTTTTTTTTGTTACCAGCATTTGTGTTTATTGTTGGATAGAGACAGACGGCAGAGAGGGAGAGACACACCTGCAGCCCCGCTCTACTGCTTGTGAAGGACCGGGGGGCTTGAACCTGGGTCCTTGTACACTGTGATGTGTGTGCTCAACCCGGCGCGCCCCTCCCCCCCCCCCCCCCCCCCCCGCCTGTGAGGGCCAGTACTGAAACGGGCAGTGCCTCTCTCGCCCTCTCTCTCCCCGTGTCTCACCCTGTCTCTCTCTGTCTGACCCTCCGACAGCAGCACACTCAGGGCCCCTTGGGGGCTCGGCAGGACGGCCTGGCCTGTGTTCTTGGAACTCCCTCCCCTGGGGCCCGGGAGATAGCTCACCTGCTAGAGCACCTGGCTAGCCATGTCCAAAGCTCCGGGTGTCGTTCAGGCCCGGCGCCACACGTGAGCACCTCAGATAGCACCAGGGGAAGCTCCAAGCTTGAGTCCAAGCCAGCCGTGTCCGCCGTGCCCCCTCCCTGCTGCGCTTGGCAGGGGAATCACAGACCCCTCTCCTCGCAGGTGCCTAAGAAAGTCCCGCGAGATTCCGCAGAGAAGACCCGGCTGAAGCTGCAGCGCGTGAGTCACCTGGCCGCTTGCTCTGCTGAGAAGCGGGTTGTCTGGACAGACAGATTTCCCCGTCTTTCCAGCCCCGTCTATGCCTGAGTGACGCCCTGGCTTCATTCCCGGCTCCGCACTGTAGCGAGGCCACCTGGGGCGGCGCAGGCTTGCTTCACAGCTCTGGACTCTGCAGCGAGAGGTCCTGAGTTCCAGCCCCGCTGCTGCGTGCTCCTGTCCTCTCTCACAAGGCAGCTAGTTCACGCTTACAAATGTCTGGGCTGGGGAAGGTAGCATACAGGTGTATGCGACAGCCTTCCCCGCCTGAGGCTCCAAGGTCCCGGGTTCAGTCCCCAGCACCACTGGCGGCCAGAGCTCAACAGGGCTCTGGGTAAAATACTAAGAACCTTTTATAAGCCCCTCGTAAACGGTGCCAGGTTTGGGGGATGTTGGTGCAGGCTCCTGGCTCTTCCCCTACTTGCACCTGTCCCCTGGGCACTGCTTGAACCCCAGGCCCACACTTGTCCCCACATCACAGAAGGACCCCAGGCCCACGCCCGTCCCCGCGTCCTCTGCCCGCAGGACCAGGAGCGCTTGGGCCGCCAGCAGAAGCTCCAGGCGGAGAAGGAGGAGAAGGAGAAGCAGAAGGAGCAAGCCAGGCGGGCGCGGGAGGAGGCGCGGAGGCGGCGGGAGGAGGAGAAGGAGATGAAGGAGAAAGAGCGGCGTGAGAGGCGGCAGAAGGACGAGCGGGAGCGCGCCGAGAAGCAGCGGCTCAAGGAGGAGCGCAAGAAGGAGCGGCAGGAGGCTCTGGAGTGAGTGGCCCCCGCGGGTGGGTAGATGGGCAGTGGCGGCCGTGGCCCCGGCTGGGCCAGGCTGACGGGTCCCCCCATAGGGCCAAGCAGGAGGAGAAGCGGAAAAAGGAGGAGGAGAGGCGGCAGCGAGAGGAGGAGAAGGTAGCGGCGCTGCGGGCCTTGCCTCCTGGGGTGCTGCTCACTCAGCAGTGCTCCCAGGGCTGCGGGCTGCGGGGGGGGGGGGGGACCAGCTCGAAGGACCCTGCTTTGGGTTAGGCTTCGCGGGGAGTGGGGGGCCGGCTGTGGCGTTTCTCTTCTCTGTCTGTTGCCCTCTGGGAGGGGGTCAGTTCCAGGGACCCCACTGTGTCTGTAAGGGTGACTGTTTCTCCTTCATCCTTGGGCTGGGCACCTGCCCCCACAGCGTATTAAGGCAGAGAAAGCAGAGATCACACGCTTCTTCCAGAGACCAAAGACCCCACAAGCCCCCAAGGTGAGCACTGGGGTCCCTCCACCCTCAGCACCAGGTGTAGCACCCAGGGAGCCCATGGAGGGTGGGCAGGGCTGTGGGGTCTCTCCTCTCTCAGCACCAGGCATAGCACCCAGGCAGCCCCATGGAGGGAGGGCAGGACTGTGGGGTCTCTCCTCTCTCAGCACCAGGCACAGCACCCAGGGAGCCCATGGAGGGTGGGCAGGGCTGTGGGGTCTCTCCTCTCTCAGCACCAGGCACAGCACCAGGGAGCCCATGGAGGGTGGGCAGGGCTGTGGGATCTCTCCTCTCTCAGTACCAGGCACAGCACCCAGGGAGCCCATGGAGGGTGGGCAGGGCTGTGGGGTCTCTCCTCTCTCAGCACCATGGACAGCACCCAGGGAGCCCATGGAGGGTGGGCAGGGCTGTGGGGTCTCTCCTCTCTCAGCACCAGGCACAGCACCCAGGGAGCCCATGGAGGGAGGGCAGGGCTGTGGGGTCTCTCCTCTCTCAGCACCAGGCACAGCACCCAGGGAGCCCATGGAGGGTGGGCAGGGCTGTGGGGTCTCTCCTCTCTCAGCACCAGGCACAGCACCCAGGGAGCCCATGGAGGGTGGGCAGGGCTGTGGGGTCTCTCCTCTCTCAGCACCAGGCACAGCACCCAGGGAGTCCATGGAGGGTGGGCAGGGCTGTGGGGTCTCTCCTCTCTCAGCACCCTGCACAGCACCCAGAGAGCCCATGGAGGGTGAACAGGGCTGTGGGGTCTCTCCTCTCTCAGCACCAGGCACAGCACCCAGGGAGCCCCATGGAGGGTGGGCAGGGCTGTGGGGTCTCTCCTCTCTCAGCACCATGCACAGCACCCAGGGAGCCCCATGGAGGGTGGGCAGGGCTGTGGGGTCTCTCCTCTCTCAGCACCAGGCACAGCACCCAGGGAGCCCTGTGAAGGGTGGGCAGGACTATGGGGTCTCTCCTCGGCCCCACAGACAGTCCTCCTCCTCACTCCGTCTGCCGCCCCTCCAGACGCTGGCAGGCTCCTGTGGCAAGTTCGCCCCGTTCGAGATCAAGGAGCACATGGTCCTGGCCCCCCAGAGCCGCGCCGCCCTGGCCCCTGCGCTGTGTGAGCAGCTTGACTCCCTCCTGCAACTCCAGGCCTCTGGAGCCTCCTTCCTGGACGAGCTGCGCACCCGCCGCCCCCTCTGCTCAGGGCCCACCGCCGCCCCCCAGCAACGCACTGACATCTTTAACAGGTTGGCAATGCCAGGGTGGAACCCTGGGCCCGGAGGCACCATCTACTGACCTGGGAGGGGGTCCGGCAGCCTGAGAACACATTCCCCAGCCCCCTGCTCCCTGTCCCCCAGTGACGTGATAATCCTGGAGAGCAGCCCGGAGAAAGTGGCGCCCAGGCGGAGGCCGCGAGGCCGCATGAAGCTGTTACAGTTCTGCGAGAACCATCGGCCAGCGTACTGGGGCTCCTGGACCAAGCACAGCACCGTCATCCGCCCACGGCACCCCTGGGCCCAGGACTCGGTGAGCAGGTGGTGCTGGGGCTCACCTCGCCTCCCACTGCAGCCCCTCCCCCAGGCCAGGGGTGCTAGCGGCTCTGTGTTCGGTTGCAGAAGCTTCTGGACTACGAGGTAGACAGCGACGAGGAGTGGGAGGAGGAGGAGCCCGGAGAGTCGCTGTCGCACAGCGAGGGGGTGAGTGGGGCAGAGGGCTTCCCGCCAGTTCATCTCCATCCTTTCTCTTGATTCTTTCCAATGAAAGAGAGGAGAGCCCTGCTGAGCTCTGGGTGCTGGGGATCGAACCCAGGTCCTCAGAGCCTTGGGCAGGAGAGTCTCTTTGCAGATGCCCTGTGCTGTTTGCCCAGTCCTAGATATTTCTTTTTCGGTCGAGTCCCCCAAAGGGCTGGGAAGTCAGAGTGGTTCTCCAAACAGACTCTCCTGCTGTGGCTCTGAGGTCCCAGGTTTGATCCACAGCTCCTCCACCAGCCAGAGCTGAGGAGGGCTCTGGGGGAAAGGAAAAAAAAAAATCCCACATATGTAAAGAGCTCTTGCAAATCAATAAGAAAAAGGCAGGGCCAGGGAGACAGCACTGTGGGTTTGATCCCCAGCACCGCCACCAGCAGGCTGTTAATAATCATCTTGGTAACTGATTGGTCTCTGAGAAGTGGCACATCAGTGCCAGGGTGGGAACCGAGACGGGCACGTTCGGCCTTCGTAATGCAGAGTTCTACCATCCAATGCCAGGTGTGGGGGGCCTTTTAAACCCCGTGTGCCCCTGTCCCCGTGAGAGCAGTGACCGTGTCCCCCTTTCAGGATGAGGATGACGAGCTGGGTGACGACGATGATGATGACGATGGCTTCTTTGTGCCGCACGGCTACCTGTCAGAAGACGAGGGGGTGACCGAGGTGCGTTGGGCCAGGAGGGCCTGGAAGTCCCAGCCGCCCCGGGCCGGTGGACCCCCGAGTCATTGGCCCTTCTCCCCCACCCCCAGGAGTGCGGGGACCCCGAGAAGCACAAGGTGCGGCAGAAGCTGAAGGCCAAGGAGTGGGACGAGCTGCTGGCTCACGGGAAGGGCTTCCGGGTGCTGCAGCCCGTGGCCGTGGGCTGCGTGTGGGCTGGCCACGCAGGGGGCCCCCACCTCCGGCTGCTGCAGCAGTTCCGTGCCTGCCCGCTCGAACCCGCGCCCCCTGAAGAGGAGCTGACACCCAAGGCCTCCAAGCGGGAGAAGCGAGACCAGCAGAGTGAGTAGGGGCACAGGACACGCCAGGATCTGACCTGGGGCCCCGTGGGAGAGGGAGAGGGAGATAGCAGCTCTAGGGAACCAGGGGCTTGAACCCGAGGCCTCACGCTCAACCAGGTGCCCCGACGCCTGGCGCCCCAGAAACTCTTCAGAGCAGTTGCTTCCCGAGAGGCCGGGTGGCACGGTACCCAGTAGAGCAGTGTGGTATAACACACAAGGACCCGGGTTCAAGCATTGGGGCCCACCTGTAGGGGGGCAGAGCAAGGTGCAGGGTCTCTCACTCGGCCTCTCTGGAAAGGGATCATCGTGATGCTCTGGGAACCAGGCCCCAGAATAGCAGTAAATAACAATGACAGCAATAATAATAGGGGCTGACGAGACAGTATTACAGAAAAGCCTTTCACTCCTGAGGCACTGAAGATCCCACCTTTAGCCCCCAGCACCACGATAAGCCAGAGCTGAGCAGGGCTCCAGTGGCTAAACAAGCAATAATAATGTACTAATAATAATAATCTGGGGGCTGGGCAGTAGCGCAGCGGATTAAGCGCACACGGTATGAATCGCAAGGACCAGCATAAGGATCCTGGTTTGAGTCACCCCACAGCCCTGCCCACCCTCCATGGGCTCCCTGGGTGCTGTACATGGTGCTGAGAGAGGAGAGACCCCACAGCCCTGCCCACCCTCCCTGGGTGCTGTGCAGGGTGCTGAGAGAGGAGACACCCCACAGCCCTGCCCACCCTCCATGGGGCTCCCTGGGTGCTGTGCCTGGTGCTGAGAGAGGAGAGACCCCACAGCCCTGCCCACCCTCCATGTGCTCCCTGGGTGCTCTCCATGGTGCTGAGAGAGGAGAGACCCCACAGCCCTGCCCACCCTCCATGGGGCTCTCTGGGTGCTCTCCATGGTGCTGAGAGAGGAGAGACCCCACAGCCCTGCCCACCCTCCATGGGGCTCCCTGGGTGCTGTGCAGGGTGCTGAGAGAGGAGAGACCCCACAGCCCTGCCCACCCTCCATGTGCTCCCTGGGTGCTCTCCATGGTGCTGAGAGAGGAGAGACCCCACAGCCCTGCCCACCCTCCATGGGGCTCCCTGGGTGCTGTGCAGGGTGCTGAGAGAGGAGACACCCCACAGCCCTGCCCACCCTCCATGGGGCTCCCTGGGTGCTGTGCAGGGTGCTGAGAGAGGAGAGACCCCACAGCCCTGCCCACCCTCCATGGGCTCCCTGGGTGCTGTGCAGGGTGCTGAGAGAAGAGGCCCCCACAGCCCTGGCCCACACTGTTCTGGCTACAGCACACAGGCACAACCCCGCTGCTCTGGGCATTTCTCTCCTGTACTTTCAAAGTGAGAAAGACAGAGATGGACAAATCTCAGCCTGACTTCAACCTCTGCAGTGGCCCCCCTGCTGCCAGGGTTCAAAAGCAGGCTCAGCAAGAATGGGGAAGCCTATCTCCTCTCTAAGTGCCCTGTCTCTAACTTTGAATAATTTGTGCCTCCAGGGTAATGGCTGGGGCTCGGTGCCTGCACTATGAATCCACTGCTCTTGGAGGCCATTTTTCCCTTCTGTTGCCCTTATTTATTATTATTATTGCTCATCAGTGTTGTTGTATAGGACAGAGAAATCAAGAGAGGAGGGGCGACGGGGGAGAGAAAGACAAGACACCTGCAGACCTGCTTCAATGCTTGTGAAGCGACCCCCCCCCCCCCTGCAGGCACCAGGCACAGCACCCAGGGAGCCCATGGAGGGTGGCCAGGGCTGTGGGGTCTCTCCTCTCTTAGCACCATGGACAGCACCCAGGGAGCCCATGGAGGGTGGGCAGGGCTGTGGGGTCTCTCCTCTCTCAGCACCCTGCACAGCACCCAGGGAGCCCATGGAGGGTGAACAGGGCCGTGGGGTCTCTCCTCTCTCAGCACCCTGCACAGCACCCAGGGAGCCCGTGGCGGGTGGGCCAGCTGTGGGTTCCTCTCTCTCAGCCTCCATGTTCCCCAGTCCTGGCCCAGCTGCTCCCTCTGCTCCACGGCAACGTCTCCAGCAGTAAAGTCATCATCCGCGAGTTCCAGGAGTGCTGTCGCCGGGGTTTGCTCTGCCGGGACGCCCCCAGCCCTGAGAGCCGCACTGCCAGCCCCCCGAGCCCCAGCTCCTCGCGCCCACCGACACCCCCAGTCCCCGAGGACACTGCCGTCCCGTCCAAGGCACGACTCAAGCGGCTCATCTCTGAGAACTCAGTTTATGAGAAGCGGCCCGACTTCCGCATGTGCTGGTACGTGCTTCCTCAGGTGCTGCGCAGCTTTGACCAGGAGCACCTGCCCGTGCCCTGCCAGTGGAGCTACGTCACCATGCTGCCCAAGGACGACGGCGGGGCTGCCCCCAGCCCGGCTGCTGTCCCCAGCCCCGCCACCCCCGCCACCCCCGCCACCCCCGCCAGCGCGGGGCCCACGTCCAGCAAAAGGAAATCAGTCGGGAGTATGTGTATCACGCAATTCATGAAGAAGCGTAGACACGACGGGCAGGTGAGCGCTGAGCCCGGGCTGCCGGATCAGGGCCGGAGGGAGAGCACCCCAGGGAGAGTCCCTGAGGGGCCCATGTCCCCGCAGGTGGGCTTTGAGGACCTAGACGGCTTCCAGGCGGACACGGAGGAGGAGGACGACGACGGGGACTGTGTCATGGAGGTCCCCGTCGCAGCAGGTGAGACGGCCCAGCCAGACGTGGCTCCCACCCCCAGCTCTGGGCTTGGGGCCCTGGCACCCTGGGGGAAGGACCGACGCACGGGGGAAAGCTCCAGGCGTCCTGGAGTCTGGGCGCGGTGCTTTTTTTCTGACTCTTTCTGTCTTGATGTGAAGTTTGCCAGTCAGAAGAAAAGATGAGGCTGCTGTGCGCAGTGGCCTGGTGAGCCCCAGACCCCGGCAGGCCACATAAGTGGGAACACTGTGGGTGTGGAACCGGGAGTGGCGGCCTGGGACCCTCGGGCCTGAGGCGGCCCAGACAAAGGCAGGCCTGGTGGAACATCTCCCCTGTCCTGCTCTCCAGGGCCTGGGTTTGAGGCTCGGTGGGCAGGATCCTGGGTGGGCGTGCGCGGCTGACAGCCCCTCCCTGTTGCCCGCAGACTTGATGGCTGCCTCCAGCCTGGCTTCTGAGGCTGGGGATCCCGCCCCTGCCGCCCCCCGCTGAGCTGCCCGCGCCTCGAGTGCCCGGACACCTCGTACTTGAACGGCCTGGGAGCCTGTGGGAAGAGCACTTTGTCCTGCGCGGTGACCCCCGGGCTGGGGGCACTCACTCGGGCCCATCTGACCTCTGTACAACCCCTGGCCTACCTTGACCCCCCCCAATAAAGCATTACCCTCTGGGGGGGGCACCCAGGGCCCCCCAGGCTTGTATATGAATTGGAGCCCGGTCCGCACCGTGCGACCCTGCCCCAGACCCCAGCCCTCACCCCCCACCCCTCGAACGTGTATAAACCTGTCATCCCTGATCTGGTCTCCTGGTGGTCTCTGGGCACGAAGCTGGGGGGCAGTGACCTCAGCCCTGGCCCTGCCTCTGCCTGGATTGAGCCCTGGCACTACGTGGCAAGTGCCACACCACCAGGGGAAGCTCTGATTCTGGTTGTGTCTCCTGAGAAAGAGACTGTCCATGGTGGAATCCTGGCCTCTCTTGGGGGTTTTGGGCTGAGACACTCTGCAGACGGGCAACGGTGCCCCATGTGGCTTCCGGGCTCCACACCACATCCACATGGTAGTAGCCAAACCCGTTTATTAGTGTTTTCACAGAGGCCCCACCCGCGGCAGGCTGAATGTCCCAACTCCCAACCCGGGCCACTCAGTAAAGGGGGTAGCCCCTCAAGAGACAGGGTGTGTGTGACAGACCCCGGGTGCCGGCCAAGCCTTCTGCTTCTGTCATGGGAGCTGCTCCATGGCCACCAGGAGCTCAGGCCTGAGGATGGAGCTGTCGGGCTGCACACCCGCCGCCCTGACGTCCTCCAGCACCGCCGTGTCCCATGAGAAGGTCAAGAGGGCCGAGGGCACCTGCGGGCACAGCAACTTTCACTGTGCTGGGAGCTCCCTCTGGTGCTGTGAGGCATGCCACCTGGTGCCGGGGTTCATGCTGTGTCTGTCTCCCACTGCACTCGCTCTCGTATCTCTTAGCACCGGGGCTAAGTTTGCGTGGGTCCAGCACGCCTGGCAGGCACCTCTTTTCCCATCTCAGATGGAAGGCGAGGACCCCTCCCCCCCCAACCCACTCCAGAGAGTATGGGGCTCTCTAGCCTGAGGACCTGAAATGATACCCAGGCGCCACACGGGATCCCCATGCATGGCTGTCTGTCCAGAGGGCATAGCAGGGCACCCCCGACCCTGGGCTCTGCGTCTGCGGTACACACCAGTCCGCACTCGTTGAAGGCCGGGTTCTCGTCTTCTGAGAGCTTGCGGCCGCCCGAGGCGAGGAGGTCAAAGGGCAACCAGTCCTGCTGCAGTGCCTCGCGCACGAAGCCATACAAGGCGGCCACCCGCTCGCGTGCGTAGAAGGTCCCTGCGGGGGTGGTGGCTGTGTCACAGGGTGGCCCCATCCCGGTCCCCAGAGAGCAGTCCCGGCAGGCTCCCTGGAGGAGGTAGCCCCAACCCGGGAAAGCAGTCCAGACAGGTACCCTGGAGGAGACAGCCGTCAGGGAGGCGCACACGCAGCAACGTGTAGGAGTACTTGCGCTGTTCCCGCTGCTCCTCCTTCTCGCGCATGGCTTTGGTCCTCAGCGCGCTCAGCCGTTCCACTGCCTCTGACCTGGGGACCCAGAGTCAGGCTCCCCTGAAGAGGAGGTGGTGCCCCGGCCCCATCCCCTGCCCGCAACCCGGGCAGGCTTCCTGGATGGGAGCCCGTCCTTGAAGAAGCAAGCCTGGCAGGTTCCCTGGAGGTGGCAACCCTGGCCCAGCTGCCCACCTGAGCTTCTGCTCCCGCCTGATCTCGTCAGCCGAGAGAGTGAAGAAGTCGGAGGGCAGCTGGAAGTGGGCGGCCAGCGCCGAGGGCTGGAAGACTCGGGGCTGGCGGGCGAGGCGGGCGCGCAGAGGTTCGGCGCCCACCAGCCGCTCCCGGAGCTTCCCCAGGCGCTGCGGCTCCGCCAGGGCACCCGCGCTCAGCACGTAGAACTCCTCAGGGCTCTCTGCGGGGGACAAGGGGGTCAGCCTGCTGCAGGGACCCCCCCAGCCCAGCCCAGCCCAGCCCTCGCCCCCGCTGCCCTCACCCTGATCTGGGACGGGCAGCAGCTCCTTATGGAAGCCGACAGCCTCAAAGAACTCGTGGGCCCCTTCCAGAGAGTGGATGCGCTCCTGGGGGTGGGGTGGGAGACACACGGGGCACCTGGGACCCCCTTCTGGTCCCAAGCCAACCGCCACACCACCCCAGTCCCAGGTCACAGAGAGCGGCAGGCCCAGGAGGTGGCTCACCTGGCTGAGCGCACCCTTTACCTCGGGCAGGAGCTGAGGCCCTGGCACCACATGGGGACACCACAGCATCGGGGGAAGCTCCTACATGGTGGAGCGGCGCTTGTGCCAGCGCCGCCGAAGGCCAGAGGGGGTGGGCGAGCTGGTCCCCCGCCTTCCCCAGAGCCTCCAGGGTCCCTGTGGCGCCTGCCCTGCACCGGGATCCCGTACCTGGAAGACTTTGTTCTGCAGCTTGATCTTACGGTACTTCTCTTCCTCAGGGTGTAAGTGGATGTTGTCGAGGTACCTGGTGGGAAGGGGGCGGGGGGTGGGCAGCTCAAGCATGAGAGGCGCCGACCCTGGTGGGGGAAACTGAGGCCCACGCCCCCCACCCTGGGGGCGCGCACTTTGCGATGGTGTCCACACCCAGCTTCACCCGCTCGCGGTCCTTGTTGAAAGTGTGGATCTTCATGATGGAGGCGGCCACAGGGTCTGTGGAGAAGTGCTGGGGAGGGGGGGGGGTCAGCATGTGGCTCCCTCCCTCCCCACGCCCCGCCCATTCAAGGGGGCTTCCCCGTGTGCCCGTGGTCCTTCCACCTGGTGCCAGGGCTCTGACTTGGCCTGGTGCATCCCTCAGACAGAAGGTAGGTGGGGGTGGGGACTAGAACCCAGGACCCAGGTAAGCAGACCCTGGGCTCTCAACTCTGAGAGGTTTTCACAAGAGCAAAGGACTTAGAAACCCAATGCCCCGAGTTCGAGCCCCACCCAGCATCACATGTGCCAGAGATGTGCTCTGGCCCTCTCAAGTTCACTCAAGCATTTACACCAGGCCTGGGTACGAGCAACAGTCAGGTGGCTGGGCCACCCTGGTGGGCTTCCTGGAGGTGGTGCCACCCACCCGCAACATGGGTGCTCACCGAGAGGATGGCCTCTTTGATGGCGGCCTCCCGCTGGTCCTTCCTCAGCGTGGCCCCTGTCAGTGGGCAGGTGAAGTAGACCCCAGGCACGGCCAGATGGGTGGAGTCTTCCTCCTTGGGCTCAGGAGCCTGGGGAGGCCTCTGAGTCAACCCAATCCTCACAACGTCGCCCCAGAGACACCCTCCTCCCCAGACACGCTTTCCACCCAGCTACCCTCGGAGGTCAGCCTCCTGCAGGAAGGCCTCCGTGATTGCACCATGCTGGGTTCTGAGGGCCTGGCAGTCCCCAATACCAGGCACTGGGCTCTGGGATGCTGAAGGGCTGAGGAGCTCTCAGAAGGGAAACAATGGGGGGGTCGCAGGGGCCCCCACAGGCTGCCTCAGGAGGGGTCCCCTCACCACGTCGGTCCCGGGGGCATCCAGGCTCCCGCTGACGGTGGCTTCAGTGTGAAGCTCCTTTTTCACTGTGGAGGGAGAGGTGGTAAGGGGTCCTCCCGGCTCCCCCCCCCACTGCCCCACTCCCCCTCCGCCCCTCACCCTGGTTGCGGGCGGCCTCCTGTGCGGTGGGGGCTCGGGCGCGGGGCTGCTGCTTCTGTTCCAGACGGGCCAGGGCTGCGGCCGCAGCCATCTGTGCCTCGTCTGTGGGGCCCTGGCGGGGTTGCCGCAGCGCCGGCTGAGGTGCCTTATCCTTGGAGGGCTTCTCCCTGGGGGGGCATCACACACAGAAGGCTCCAGCAGGGTCAGGGTAGCCCTAACTCCTCCGCCCCCCAGGGTCCCCGTGGCAGGGTGGGGCCCGAGAAACTTGGGGCCACAGGAAGAGTCCAGAGGGCTCCTGCCCCCCAATTCCAGGGATCTGGCTCCCACCCGGCTCCCAGACCTCGGGGGCGAAACCGGGCAGGACTCTGGTTCGAGGCCATTGCCGCCCAGGAGCTAAGATTCACTTTTGGTTGGGTTGGGCTTACAGGGTGGAGGTGGAGAGAAATTGAGAGATACGAGAGACAGACCCCTGCAGTCCTGCTCCACCGCTCCGGAAGCTTCCCCCTGGCAGGCGGGGACTGGGGGCTCGAACCCGGGTCCTTTGTGCACTGTAACGTGAGCGCTTAACCAGCTGCGCCACTGCCGGGCCTCTACTGGGAATACGGGTTCGAGCTCCGGGCCCCTGCCTGCAGGGGGAAAGCTTCCCGAGTGGCAGAGCAGGGCTGCAGGGATCTCTGTCTCTCTCTCCCTGTCTCTCCCTTCCACATCTGCCAAGGTCGGCACCCAAGGGTCCCAGGCAGCGGGCCCCCACCCACAGGCCCCCGGGCCCCCCTACCTGGCCCTCGTGGTCTCCTCTGGCCCGCAACCCCCGAGCCCCCGCCGGCCCCAGCCCTGCACCCACACTCCCACCCTGACCCCCCACTGCCTCATGGTTCCTCCCCACCCCAGCGGGTGCCCCCCTGCCTGTCCGGGTGACCCCCAGCCGCGCCCCTTCACAATCCCCCATTATTCCTCACAGACCCCCCTCCCGACACCTGGACCCCTGTGGTCCCAGCTCCCTCCAGACACAGCCAGCTCCACCCCAGTGCGGGGCTCCTGTCTGGCCAGCGCCCCTCCCACATAACTCCCAGGGGGGGGTAGATATGGGGGGCTTAGATATGGGGGGTCTCAGAGGGGCTTAGATATGGGGGGTCACAGAGGGGCTTAGATGTGGGGGGTCCCAGAGGGGCTTAGATATGGGGGGTCCCAGAGGGGCTTAGATGTGGGGGGGTCCCAGAGGGGCTTAGATATGGGGGTCCCAGAGGGGCTTAGATATGGGGGGTCCCAGAGGGGCTTAGATATGGGGGGTCCCAGAGGGGCTTAGATATGGGGGTCCCAGAGGGGCTTAGATATGGGGGGTCCCAGAGGGGCTTAGATATGGGGGGTCTCAGAGGGGCTTAGATGTGGGGGGGTCCCAGAGGGGCTTAGATATGAGGGGTCTCAGAGGGGCTTAGATATGGGGGTCTCAGAGGGGCTTAGATATGGGGGTCCCAGAGGGGCTTAGATATGGGGGTCTCAGAGGGGCTTAGATGTGGGGGGATCCCAGAGGGGCTTAGATATGGGGGGTCCCAGAGGGGCTTAGATATGGGGGTCTCAGAGGGGCTTAGATGTGGGGGGGTCCCAGAGGGGCTTAGATATGGGGGTCCCAGAGGGGCTTAGATATGGGGGTCTCAGAGGGGCTTAGATGTGGGGGGGTCCCAGAGGGGCTTAGATATGGGGGGTCTCAGAGGGGCTTAGATGTGGGGGGGTCCCAGAGGGGCTTAGATATGGGGGGTCCCAGAGGGGCTTAGATATGGGGGTCTCAGAGGGGCTTAGATGTGGGGGGGTCCCAGAGGGGCTTAGATATGGGGGTCCCAGAGGGGCTTAGATATGGGGGTCTCAGAGGGGCTTAGATGTGGGGGGGTCCCAGAGGGGCTTAGATATGGGGGGTCCCAGAGGGGCTTAGATATGGGGGTCTCAGAGGGGCTTAGATGTGGGGGGGTCCCAGAGGGGCTTAGATATGGGGGGTCCCAGAGGGGCTTAGATATGGGGGGTCTCAGAGGGGCTTAGATGTGGGGGGGTCCCAGAGGGGCTTAGATGTGGGGGGTCCCAGAGGCGCTTAGATATGGGGGGTCCCAGAGGGGCTTAGATATGGGGGTCCCAGAGGCGCTTAGATGTGGGGGGTCCCAGAGGGGCTTAGATGTGGGGGGTCCCAGAGGGGCTTAGATATGGGGGTCCCAGAGGGGCTTAGATATGGGGGTCCCAGAGGGGCTTAGATATGGGGGGTCCCAGAGGGGCTTAGATGTGGGGGGTCCCAGAGGGGCTTAGATATGGGGGGTCTCAGAGGGGCTTAGATATGGGGGTCCCAGAGGCGCTTAGATGTGGGGGGTCCCAGAGGGGCTTAGATGTGGGGGGTCCCAGAGGGGCTTAGATATGGGGGGTCTCAGAGGGGCTTAGATGTGGGGGGGTCCCAGAGGGGCTTAGATATGGGGGGTCCCAGAGGGGCTTAGATATGGGGGTCCCAGAGGGGCTTAGATGTGGGGGGGTCCCAGAGGGGCTTAGATATGGGGGTCTCAGAGGGGCTTAGATGTGGGGGGGTCCCAGAGGGGCTTAGATATGGGGGGTCCCAGAGGGGCTTAGATATGGGGGTCTCAGAGGGGCTTAGATGTGGGGGGGTCCCAGAGGGGCTTAGATATGGGGGTCTCAGAGGGGCTTAGATGTGGGGGGGTCCCAGAGGGGCTTAGATGTGGGGGGGTCCCAGAGGGGCTTAGATATGGGGGGTCCCAGAGGGGCTTAGATATGGGGGTCCCAGAGGCGCTTAGATGTGGGGGGTCCCAGAGGGGCTTAGATGTGGGGGGTCCCAGAGGGGCTTAGATGTGGGGGGTCCCAGAGGGGCTTAGATGTGGGGGGTCCCAGAGGGGCTTAGATATGGGGGTCCCAGAGGGGCTTAGATGTGGGGGGTCCCAGAGGGGCTTAGATATGGGGGTCTCAGAGGGGCTTAGATGTGGGGGGTCTCAGAGGGGCTTAGATGTGGGGGGTCCCAGAGGGGCTTAGATATGGGGGGTCCCAGAGGGGCTTAGATGTGGGGGGTCCCAGAGGGGCTTAGCAATGGGTGTCCCTGAGGAACTCAGCTATGGGGTCCCTTCCAGGCCCCTCTCAGGGCTCTTCCCGATCGAGCCCCCCAAAGCAGAGCCTCCCACGCTCTGCTTTTCCAAAGCTCCCGCAGCTCTTGAGCATGACCAACGCCCCCCTGCCCGGGCCCCCCTCCAGACCGGGTACCCCAATTCCCCGGATCTAGGACGCTTCCCCAGAAGCCCCGCCCCCTCGGGCTTCGCCCCGCCCCCTCGGGTTTCGCCCCGCCCCCGAGGTCTCCCCCGCCCCTCAGCCAGCCCCGCGGGATCACACCCAGATCTCCCCAGACCACCCCCCCAGCACCGTGCCCCCCACTTACGACGCCGACTCCGTGAGCTTCTGGCCAGGCCCCGCGCTCTTGAACTTGATGTCGGCCTTGATCTCCTCAAAGAACTTCTTCATCGCGGCGGCGAGGGGCCGCGCGGGGGCCGGGGGGCGCGGGGCCCGGGGCGGGCCGGCAGGACAGGGCAACCGGAAAGAAAATACCCAGCGGCCGGAAGTCCCGCCTCCGCGCGGCGGCCCACGTGACAATTGGGTCTCTCTGACTCTCCTACTCCACCCCCGGAGGGCCGTGGCGCTCTAGCCGACAGCCCCCTCTCGGTGGTAGAAGCTGGCCCCTCTAGGAGGCCGGGCTGCGTCTCAGTGGTGCGTCCAGGCTCCGTTGCTAGGGGCGACAAGTAGCGCGTCTCGAAGTTGAAAGCTGGGCCTCTTAAGACCTGCGCCTGCGCCTTGAGGCTGACTGCGGCCCGAATGCTATTAGGGGGCGATCGGTGGCGCCCCTTATCCGCCAGTCCCAGTTTAATGCATTTGCACTCCAGATTGATCGCGCACTGTGCAGGGACTAAACTGCAGGACAGCTTAGAGATGGGCGGTCAGAGATGATCCTGAAAGTCAATTTTAGTTTAAAGAATTCGCTTTTCAACCAATAAGTATTAGCTTATGGGAGTCGGGCGGCGGCGCAGCGGGTTAAGTGCGCACGTGGCGCAAAGCGCAGGGACCGGCGTGAGGATCCCGGTTCGAGCCCCGGCTCCCCACCAGTAAGGGAGTCGCTTCCCAGGTGGTGAAGCAGGCCTGCAGGTGTCTGTCTTTCTCTCCCCCTCTCTGTTTTTCCCTCCTCTCTTCATTTCTCTCTGCTCTATCCAACAACAACATCAATAATAACAATAACTACAACAACAAAAAACAAGGGCAACAAAAGGGAAAATAAATATTTTTTAAAAATTTTAAAAGTGTTTTTTTAAAAAGAATTAGCTTACAGGGGCCGGGTGGTGGTGCAACTGGTTGAGCGCACATGTTACTGTTTGCAAGGACAAAAGCTATTATTTATTTAATCAACTAGGGAGACAGCATAATGGTTGTACAAAGACTTTATTGCATGAGGCACCAAAGGCCCAGAGCTGAGTAGGGTTCTGGTAAAACAAAACACTAATGTATATATTATATATGTGTGTAATTATTATGGTCATATATATATATATATATATATATATATATATATATTCCCTCCAGGTAAGGCTGGGTGCCTGCACTACAAATACACTGCTCCTGGAGGCCATTTTTTCTCATTTTTGTTGCCCTTGTTGTTGTTACTATTGCTATTGTTGTTGTTAGGACACAAAGAGATCAAGAGAGGAGGGTAAGACAGGGAGGAGGAGAGAAAGACAGACACCTACAGACCTGCTTCACTGCTTGTGAAGCGACTCCCCCACAGGTGGGGAGCCAGGGGCTTGAGCCGGGATCTTTACACCAGTCCACTTCCCAGTCACACCCAAATCCCTCTCTCCCCTCACTCTCCCCGTCTCAACCTCTGCTCAGGTTTATAGCGGTGCTGGGGACTGAACCTGGGATGTTGGAATCAAGCCTTTTGCATAAGCATTATGCTGCCTCCCCAGTCCAGGTAGCCATGTTTGAGTCTAATGCTTTATCCACTGTGCCACTTCCTGCGATTACACTAATTATTATTTAGTGACGACTGGGGGCTTGAACCCGGGTCCTTGCGCATTGTAATACATGCACTCAAACAGGTGCACCACCAACTGGCCCCCCGAAATACATATTTTTAAACTTATTCTAAGTTGCGGTCTGTATACACAATGGAATACTACTCAGCTATTAGAAACGGTGAGTTCAGTTTCTTCACCTCCTCTTGGATGGAGCTTGAAGGGGTCTCGTGAAGTGAGATCAGCCAGAAAGAGCAGGATGAATAGGGGATGACCCCACTTCTAGACACGAGTGGGGAAATCAGAACAGAAGGGAAAACACAAAACAGAACTTGGACTGGGTCTGGGGGACTGCACTAAAGTAAAGGGCTCTGAGGTGGGGAGGGTGTTCAGAAGAAAAAAATCTTTTGGATAGAAATGGAGGTTAATGGGGGCGCCGGGCGGTAGCGCAGCGGATAACCGCACATGGCACAAAGCTCAAGGACAGGCATAAAGAACCCAGTTCAAGCCCCCAGCTCCCCACCTGTAGGGGAGTTGCTTCACGAGCGGTTAAGCCGATCTGGAGGTGTCTTTCTCTCCCCCTCTCTGTCTCCCCCTCCTCTCCCTCCTCTCTCCATTTCTCTCTGTCCTATCCAACAACAGCAATGGCAACGATAATAATAACAACAATGATAAACAAGGGCAGCAAAAGGGGTAAAAATAGCCTCCAGGAGTAGTGGATTCCTAGTGCAGGCACTGAGCCCCAGCAATAAGCATAGAGGCAAAAGAAAAAAAAAGGTTAAGAGATAAGAGGGAGAGAGAGAGACACCTGCTGCATTGCTTCACCATTCATGAAGCTTCCCCCCGTAGGTGTGGATCAGGGTCTTGAACACTGTAACATGTGCGCCCAACCAGTTGCACCACCACCCAGATAATTCTTCTTTTTTTATTTTTTAAACACTTTCTTTTAAAAAAAATTTTTTTAATATTTATTTTCCCTTTTGCAGCCCTTGTTTTTTTTAATTGTTGTAGTTATTATTACTGATGTCGTTGTTGGATAGAGCAGAGAGAAATGGAGAGAGGAGGGGAAGACAGAGAGGGGGAGAGAAAGACAGACACCTGCAGACCTGCTTCATCGCCTGTGAAGTGACTCCCTTACAGGTGGGGGCTCAAACTGGGATCCTTACACGGGTCCCTGTACCCTCCTTCCCTTGGGGAAGAAATATTTCAAGTGTTCTGATCTCACTTACCCACCAGGCTGCAGCATATGTGAAGTTTCCATTCCCTCTCTGATGAACAAGTGGGTTATTTCCACTGAGGGACTGTGCTGAATTGCGCTCTGCTGACAAGTTGCTTTTCCTTCCCTACCCCTGTCTCCACCACCCCTGTTTTTTTTTTTTTTTTTTTTTTTTTTGGGTAACTCTGCTCAGCTCTGACTTTTGGTGGGATTAATCCTGGGGCCTCTTTGAGGGCTATGACCCCCCACCCCCCAGTGTAAAAGTCACTGGGACAACTGTGCTATATTCCTGTGCCGGCCAGTTCTGTCTACAAGTTTCTATGTGTATGATGGTTTTCTTTTCTCCTGTTTGGACAAATACGAATGTGGAGGGAGGGTTAGCATAGTGCTTATTCAAAGAGACTCTCAAAAGTCATAGATTCGGGAGTCAGTGGTAGCCCAGCAGGTTAAGCACACGTGGCACAAAGTGCAAGGAGCAGTGTAAGGATCCCTGTTTGAGTCCCTGGCTCCCCACCTGCAGAGGAGTCGCTTCCCAGGAGGTGAAGCAGGTCTGCAGGTGTCTGTCTTTCTCTCCCCCTCTCTGTCTTCCCCTCCTCTCTCCATTTCTCTCTGTCCTATCCAACAATGACAACATCAATAACAACAACAGTAACAACAACAAAAACCAAGGGCAACAAAAGGGAAAGTAAATAAATATTTTTTAAAAAATCATAGGTTCAGTCTCCTTCACCATTAGAAGTCAGACCTGAGCAGAGCTCTGATTAAAAAAGAGAGGGAGGGAGTCTGGCAGTAGCATAGCGGGTTAAGTGCACGTGGCGCAAAGAGCAGGGACCAGCGTAAAGATCCTGGTTCGAGCCCCCGGCTCCCCACCTGCAGGGGAGTCGCTTCCCAGGCGGTGAAGCAGGTCTGCAGGTGTCTGTCTTTCTCTCCCCCTCTCTGTCTTCCCCTCCTCTCTCCGTTTCTCTCTATCCTATACGATAACGACCACAACAATAATAACTGCAACAATAAAACAACAAGGGCAACAAAGGAGAATTAATAAATGTAAAAAAAAATTTTTTTAAAAAGAGAAGGGAGTGTGGTCGGGGAGGTGGCGCAGTGGATAAAGCATCGGATTATCAACCATGAGGTCCCGAGTTCGATCCCCAGCAGAATATGTACCAGAGTGATGGCTGGTTCTTTCTCTCCTCCTATCTCTCATGAATAAATAAATAAATTCTAAAAACAAAACAAACAAACAAAACTGATCTGTGCTCTGGTTAAAAAAGGGGGGGAAAGTTACTCTTTTTATTATTTTTAAATTTTTTAAATTAAATTTATCTATTGGATAGAGACAGCCAGAAATTGAGAGGGAGGGGTTGATAGAGAGGGAGAGAGACAGAGTCACTTGCAGCACAGCTTCCACCACTCTCAAAGCTTTCTCTCGTAGGTGGGGACTGGGGGCTCGAACCCAGGTCCTTGCGCATTGTGACATGTGCGCTCAACCAGGTGCGCCCCCTCCACCCCCCTTTTTTAAACCAGAGCACTACTCAGCTCTGGCTTACGGTGGTGCGGGCGTGGGGTGGGGTGGGGTGGGGGTTGAACATCTTTTTCTTGCCTTTTTTTTTTTTTTTTTTATATTCAGTTTTCCTCCAGAACTCTGCTGAGCAGCAGGGAGGCTCATGGTGGGGCTGGGGATTGAACCTGCGACGTGAGAGGCTCGGGGCTGAGCACCTTATTGTTTTTTGTTCGTTTGGGTTCTGAACTTCCTTTTGTTTGCTTGTCCGGGTTTCTTTTTGTTTCCAGAGCACAGCTCAGCTTTGACTGGCTGTGGGGCAGGGGACTGAACCTAGGACTTGGGAGCCTCAAGACTTAAGCGAACCTTCGCAGAGGCATCGTCCTATCTACCCCCGCCGCCCATCGCTTAATTCATTCTAAGGCTAATTGTCACGGCGGCCTCCAAGGCCCGCCCTCGACTTCAAGCCCGCCCCCACGCCTGCAATGGCGTCCCCAGCTTGGAGCTGAGCGGTCCCTTTAAAGGGACCCAATGGAAGCCAACCACCGAAGCCCCGCCTCCTATTTCAACCAATAGCTGCCCCGTTCCTCGAGGCGCGTCCCTTGTGCTGACCAATGGTGGACAAGCTCTCCGTTAAGCCCCGCCTCTATGACGGGAGGGGGGGCCTTCCTCCAGGACCCGCCCTCTCGCGTTGATTGGCCCTTCGATGTTACCTAATGGTCGGCCTCCAGCTCAAAGCCTCCGCCCACAACGGCCTCGCGGCCCCGCCCGTGGGTCCTCCCCCGTTTCCCCTTTCACCTCCCCTCCCCTCCGCCCCCTCCCGCTAGGCCTGCGGGTCACGCCCCCTGGCTTTGCCCGTTATCCAATCCCGTTAACCTGCTCGGCTCCAACCCCTCTTCCGATTGGCCGGCGCTGGCCTCTGTCCCCGCACGTGGACGTGATGGACGGAGTTGCCCGCCTGTGACGGCCGGAGGGAGGGACTTCCGGCCACGCACCGCCCAATCATCGCTCTCGGTCCCCGGCCGGGGCGGCCGCCCCCGCCCCCTAGCCCCGGCTCCCGCCCCCGGTTCCACGGCCCGCCGCCGCCGCCGCCGCCGCCGCCTCCGCCTCCGCCTCCGCCGCCGCCGCCGCCGCCGCCGCCGCCTCCCGCGGCCTGGGCCTCCCCGCCAGCATGCCGCACGCCTTCAAGCCCGGGGACTTGGTGTTCGCCAAGATGAAGGGCTACCCGCACTGGCCGGCTCGGGTGAGGCAGCGCGGGAGACGGGCGGGGGCGGGGGGCGGGGGTCCCCTCGCCGGGGCTTTGGGGGACCCGGGGCTGGTGACCCCGTGCACCGGGGTCCTGGGAGGCCGCGGGCTTGAGGGAGCTGGGGGTGAGCGGTGGGGGGCCCCCAGGACTCAGCGTCTTGCATGGTGGGGCTTGGGGCGGGGGCAGGCTTTTGGACCTCTTACTGGCGACTTGGGGCGTGCACAGGGCTTTGCGGGGCACCCGGGGCCGGGCGTGGTGGGGTGGGGCCGAGCTGAAGGGACCCGTGCACTTGGACTGGGCGCGGGGGTCCCCGGCTTGCGAGACCTGCAGACTGGGGGTTGTGGGGTACCCGTTGCTCAGAGTTGTGCACGGGGGGGGGGTGCTGGGTGGGGGGGATTGAAGGACTTGTGCAACAGGGATTTGGGGGACACCCAGATCCGGAGGGCTCTCCGCTGGAGATTGGGGCGGCCTGGGCTTTCAGGGTCTCAGGCTTGACTCAGGACCAGTCTGCCAGAGGTCTGTGGGGACCTGGGTCTCAAGGACCCAGTTGTCCTGAGGCCTTGCGTTTTGGGGGGATACCTGATGCCGAAGGCCTTCGCTCTGGGGTCCCCTGCTGCATCCACTCGCCGGGAGCTTGGAGAGACCTCGGTCAGAGGAGTGCAGCTTTGCAGATTGTTATTATTTTCTTTGGTGGGGGGTCAGTGGGGTTTTGAGTGCCCCAGATCGGAAAGACCTCTGTAGAAGGGTTTTGGGGGGGAACCCGGGCCAGGAAGACCTGCTTCCTGCAGCTTGAACCCGAGTAGTGGGGGCCTGGGGGGTGGGGATGGGGTCCTGGCTCTGGGGTGCCTGTGAAACGGGTTTGAGGGTGCTCGGATTTAGGGGTCTTTATACCAGGGGTGTTGGGGGACCCTGGTGTGAGTAACCTACACACTGGGGTTCTTGGGGAACCTAGGTCTGAGGGCACCTGCATACCGGGGGCCTGGGGGAGCCCCAGACTTGAGGGACCCGTACACTCGGGTTTTAGAGGGACACAGGCGTGACCACCTGCATACTGACGGGGGGGGGGACCCCGCTTTGGAGAAACACACAGGAGGTTTGGGGAGACTAAGGCTTGAGAGACCCTTCCCCAAGTGCTTCTGGGGACCTGGGTCTCAGGGCCCCCATACTGGAGGTCTGTGTGGACCCCAGACAGCCTTATGCTGGGGACATTGGGGGGGGCTGAGGGACCCTTGTGTGGAACTCTGGGGGTTCCGTGCTGGAGGAGCCCCTGCCCCAGCACCAGGGCTTTGAGAGACGTAAGTCTGAGGCCCCTGCATACCAGGACAAGGTTCAGGGATACGGGGGTCTCCGGTGTAGATGCCGGAGGGGGGCTGGGGTAGGTGTATACAGGCTGGGGGTACTCTGAGCTGAAGGGGCGCTTCCAGGGACCCCACTCGCCAAATCCTGAGAAGGTTTGGGGATCCTGGCTTGAGGGGGTTTACTTACAGCCTAGACCTCTGGGTCTGAAATTTTAGGGGTGCAGGAATGCTCCTCATACTCTACCTAGAATGAGGCCATTTGAGGTGGGGTGCAGGAAGCCATGGGGATGTAGCCTGAAATAGCACAAGTCAGGGTAGGGGCTCCAGGGCTTCCGAGCTGTACCCCAGAACCCCGCTCTGCAGGGTGAACGGGGAGGGGGGACTCCCTGCTTTGCAAGAAGGCAGAGGAGCATCTCACCCAGGGTTAGGGTTTCGGGGACCCCTGGATTGCCAAGCGCGGGCTGGAGCTTATGCTTCCAGGTTTGGGGGCGTTGGATGCCGGAGCCCCCAAACTCCCTGGACTTTGAAAAGTTCCCCCAAGAAAGAGGGAGGGAGGAAGAGCAAGCCAGGAAGGTCGGAGCCTCAGCGGGGGTCAGGGAGCCCCCCCTTCTAGCAAGATAGGCTCTTGCCACCATCCTGGGGGGCATCGGCATCTCCCGCGCCCCTTCCCTGCACCCCGCACCCCATTGCAGCTTCCCACCCCCTGATTGGCCGGGAAGAAGTGATTGACAGCTGGGGCAGCCTGTGGCTGCAGGGCCAGGGTGGGACTTCCTGGATGCTCAGGGCTCGGCTCCAGCCGCCCACCCTGACCCTGCTTCCCTGGCCTGGGGAGCCCCCAACCCCCCATCGGCAGCCCCCAGCGGGAGGGCCCCCCCAGGGTCCCTCGGAGCGGACCTCCACCGCACGCCCCAGACTTCCCAGAGCACCTCACTTTGGCTTGGTTCAGGTGGAGCCCTTACCTAGGGGGGCTGGGGGGGCGTCCAGAGAAGTCCTCCCAGGGAGGGGTCAGGGGACAGGTGCACAGTGGGGGGGACGTGCGGGACATCCCCCCAGAATGCATGCAACTGTTCAGCCAAGACGGGGCGCGGCTTCTGGGGGTCGCCTGCACATTCACCCCCAAAACACTGCGGGGGTGTGGGGGCTCCTGGCTGAGTGGGGTGAAGCCGCCCTGCACCCTGCTTGTGCCGGGCACCCCCTGACGCCTGACACGACTTCTCACCGTAGATTGATGATATCGCGGATGGGGCCGTGAAGCCCCCGCCCAACAAGTACCCCATCTTCTTCTTCGGTACCCACGAGACGTAAGTGGCCCCCCTCCTCCTCAGTGGGGGTGGGGTTTTGTAGTTTTTTCCTTCCCCTTAGCTGGGGGTGGGCCAGCCCAGCTGAGTCTGCCTCTCTGTCCGTCTCCTTCCCTCCCTCCAGAGCCTTCCTCGGGCCCAAGGACCTGTTCCTGTACGAGAAATGCAAAGACAAGTACGGGAAGCCCAACAAGCGGAAGGGCTTCAATGAGGGGCTCTGGGAGATTCAGAACAACCCGCACGCCAGCTACAGCGCCCCGCTGGTGAGTGAGTGTGGGGAGCCCTGGTCGGTGTGTGTGTGTGGGGGGGGGGGGTGGAGGCTGGCTCCAGAGGCACGTCTACGTCTCGAAACTCCTTTCTTGGCTTTGGTCTCTTGCCGGAGGCTTCTAGGCTCGGGCTCTCTGTGTCTGTCTTTCCTGATGACTTCTGATCTGCTCCCCTTTGGAAACTGAGTCCCAGACAAATCTTAGTCAGCTGGCTGCCAGGCCTTAACTGGCCTCAGTTTCCCCAGCTGCACACAGGGAGCCGCCTGGGGTGCAGCCTGAGCCCCATCTTGGCCTCTGCCCCCAGCCGGCAAGCTCCTCTGACAGCGAGGCCCCTGACGCTGAGCAGCCGGCCGGGAGCGAGGACGAGGCCCGGGGGGTCATGGCCGTCACCGCCGTCACCACTGCCAGTGACAGGATGGGCAGTGACTCAGACTCGGACAAGAGCAGTGAGGACAACAGCGGCCTCAAGAGAAAGGCAGCGGCCCTGAAGGTGGGTCCGGGGCCCGAGGGGGGGGTGCTGGGGACCCCAGGCCCTCCCTCGGGCTGAGTCTAGGGGGCGCCCCACCAGCTCCCAGGCTGTCAGAGAAAGACGCAGACTGGGAGAGACAGCGTCACAGGGGTTCTGCAAAGAGACTTTCCCGCCAGATGTTCTGGGGTCCTGGGTTCAATCCCCAGCACCACCATCAGCCAGAGATGAGCAGGGCCCAGACAGGCCTGCCCCCTCGGGCCCTGAGCCCCCACCACCCTCCCCCCCAGATGGCAGCCTCCAAGCGTGCTCGCAAGGCCCTTAGTGATGTGGAGCCGGCCAGTGGGTCTCCCTCAGAGGAGGAGAACTCTGACAGCTCGTCTGCGTCGGGAAAGACCAGTGACCAGGTGAGCTGGCTGCCTGGAGCCCGGGGGTGGGGGTAGTGACAGCCGGGCACCCCCACCTTCTCGGGCTCACCCCCCTCTCTCTACCCAGGATTTCACTCCAGAGAAGAAAACTGTGGCCCGGGCCCCAAGGAGGGGCCCTCCCGCTGGACGGAAGAAAAAGGTAGGTGGGGTGGCCGGCCTTTGCCCCGTCTCCATGCCTACCCCTGCCCACCAGGGCTCTGTCTCCAGGGCCAGGGCCTCAACTGGGTGGGGGTGTACCAGCCTCACTGTGCTCCATACCCAGCATCAGCACCGAGGGGTGCTCCCACTCTTCTGTGTCTCTCTGACTCTGGGATGGTCGGGCTCAACTGGGGGGGTGGTGAGGGAGAAAACAGGCCTCGACACTGCTCCCCTGCACCCCCTCAGAAGCCTCCTTCTGCCTCCGACTCCGACTCCAAAGCAGAATCCGACGGGGCCAAGGCCGAGCCCCCGGCGGCCCCCCCAGCCCGCTCCGCATCCTCCACGTCTTCCTCGTCCTCGTCTTCCTCCTCCTCTTCCGACTCAGACGTGTCCGTGAAGAAGCCAGCACGGGGCCGCAAGCCCGGTAGGTTCCAGGGGTGCCCCACACCCCGGGGTGGGGGGGTCCCAGCCTGTGGTGGGCGCTGAGTGGCCTCTGACCCTCCCCCCCAGCAGCCGAGAAGCCGCCCCCCAAGCCCCGTGGCCGGAAGCCCAAGCTGGAGCGGCCGCCGAGTTCCACCAGCAGCGACAGGTGGGTGTTGGGCCCCGAGGGAGTCTGGGGAGCCCCAGGACCCCGCTCACTGCCCCTCCGCCCCCAGCGACAGTGACGAGGTGGACCGCATCAGTGAGTGGAAGCGGAGGGACGAGGAGCGGCGGCGGGAGCTGGAGGCCCGGCGGCGGCGGGAGCAGGAGGAGGAGCTGCGGCGGCTGCGGGAGCAGGAGAGGCGGGAGAAGGAGCGGAGGCGAGAGCGGGCCGAGCGCGGGGATGGCGATGGCGACGCCGGCAGCCCCCCCAGCAGCGCCGACGAGCTCCGGGACCGGGACCCCACCACCCCTGCCAAGAAGCCGCGTGGCCGCAAGGGCCGGCCCCCCCGGGGCCCCCAGTCCTCATCTGACTCGGAGCCCGAGGCCGAGCTGGAGAGAGAGGTGCGTCCCCGCTCCTGTGCTGAGACGTGTCTCCGTTTCCGATTGTCTGGTGGAAAAGGGAGGCCCAGGAGCGGGGGGCTATGAAAACCTGGGTCTCCACCTCTGACACTCCCTTAGAGGAGAAAGTCAGATACTGGTGAGAGAGAGAAAGCGGTGCTCAGCTGCGGGGCTCCGCCTCTGGCAGCCTGTGCAAAGGTCCTGGGGCAGGGCCCACCATTCCTTGTCTCCAGGCCCTGGCTCACAGGCTGGCCCCGATTTTAAGGGGACCCTCCCTCCTGGGACCCCAGCTCCCCTCACTGCCTGGGCTGGGGAGGGGCATTAGGATCCCCCCTGCCTATTTGAGGCCCCCCCAGCCTCTCCATCCACTGTCCACTCTCCCCAGGCCAAGAAGTCAGTGAAGAAGATGCCAGCACCGAGCTCGGAGCCTGCCCGGCGGCCGAGCCAGAAGGACAAGAGGGGCCGCTCTGAGGAGAAGCCCCGAGGCAGGTCGGCACCTTCGGCAGTGATAGGGGTGCGGGGGGGTTGTTCAGTCTCTCATGGGACCGGGGTCGGCGGGATGTGGGGGGAGGGGTGCCAGTCCCACTAAACCCCGCAGAACATCCAGCCCTGGATCTGTGGTTCCCCACCCCTCCCCCCCAGGCCCACCAAGCCAGAGCGCACCCGGAAACGGTCGGAGGGCTCCGTGCAGGAGCAGAAGGTGGCTGAGAAGAAGAAAGGTTAGCGGGGGGGGGGGGGGTTAGGGTGGGGGTATAGGCCTGCCCTGAGCCCCAGAGGGCTCAGCCCCCTACAGCCCCCACCCACAGCACCCCCTGTCTTGGTTCTAGAAGCTTCCGTGGAGGAGAAATTACAGAAGTTGCACAGCGAGGTCAAATTTGCTCTCAAAGTCGACAGTCCGGTGAGTCAGGCCCTCCCAGGCCATGGGCTTCCCACCATCCCCAGAGATCTCGGGGTACCCGGAGGCTAGGAGAGCTGGGTTGGAGCCCCGGCAGAACCACACAGCACCAGGGGGAGCTGCCTGTGTTAGGCTCTTCTCCTCTCCCTTTATAATATTTTATTTATTGTTGACTGGATAAGGATGGGGAAATGGAGGGATACCTGCACCCTGCTCCTCTGCTCCTGAAGCTTCCCCCTTGCAGTTGGGAACTGGGGATTTGAACCCTGGTCCTCGAGCATTGTAACATGTGCTCAGCCAAGTGTGCCACCGTCTGACCCCCCCCCCCCATTTGAAATTAAAAGATAGAAAAGGGAATCATCCTGGAAGCTTTTGGAATCTCACCTGCACAAAGCCGGCACCACACACACACACAAAATACCTTCAAAACCGTGGGGGGGCCGGGCAGATCTGGGGGGGCAGAAGTCACTGTGGCTGGCCCGGTGCCCCCACAGAGCCCTGCCCACGGGGGCAGGGGCCCTACTTTCCCCACTCCCCCTTCTCGCCCCCCCCCAGGACGTGAAGCGGTGTCTGACAGCCCTCGAGGAACTGGGGACCCTCCAAGTGACATCACAGATTCTGCAGAAGAACACGGACGTGGTGGCCACCTTGAAGAAGGTATTGGGGGGGCTGTGAGGTGTTGGGGACGCCCCCTGCACACGCTGACCGGGTCCGGGGCGCAGATCCGCCGCTACAAGGCCAACAAGGAGGTGATGGAGAAGGCGGCCGAGGTCTACACCCGCCTCAAGTCACGGGTCCTGGGGCCCCGGATGCAGACGGCACAGACAGCTGCCCGCGGACCCGAGAGGGACAAGGCGGAGGCGGGCAGGGCCAGCGAGGGGGCCCCTGGAGGCGAAGAAGCCCCCCCGGACAAGGCGGGGGAGCCGCCCAGCACAGGTGAGGGGGCGACCTCGGGGACACCCCCAGAGGATCTGTGGGAGGCGCCCTTCAGGTCCCAACCCTGGATATGGGGCCCCCACCTTCATCTCTCACCTGCCTCCCATCTCCCCAGACCTGCCGGCCCCCGTGAATGGCGAGGCCACCTTGAAGGGGGGTGACGCTGAGGACCAGGAGGCAGCGGAGGAGGCCCCAGCGTCAGAGGGGGCCCCCCACGGGGAGGCCTCAGAAGACCCCACACACAACAAGTGAGTCACGGAGCCACGGGAGGGCCCCCATTGGCTTTACTCACTCCTGTTGGGCCTTGAATTCTGGGGGACACACCAGGGACACGGCTCCCCCCAGGAAGAGGCTCACCCCCACTCCGTGTCCCCACAGCGACCGGGAGGACCCTGACCTGGACGGGCCGGGCAGCGAGCAGCCGGAGCAGGAGAGGGACCCCACGGAGTCGGACTCCCCAGAGGACAGCTGAGCCCGCCCCTGCCCCTGCCCGCCGTCCGCCCCGTTTGTATTCGTCTCCCTGGGTTTTTTTCGGCCTAACTTCTGACCGCCATGAAATGACTATAAAAGGTTTTTCTAATGAAGAAAACAGAAAGTCACGTTTATTGACTCGGGGTGTGTGTGTGGGGGGGTGTCGGGCCCGGGTGAGGCCGAGACTGAAGCCGAGGAAGAGACGCCCCTGTCCATGGACAGTGACAGCTGGGGGCCCCCCAACCGCAGGAGATCGTGGCCAAGTGACCGGAGCCTGCTACACACAGGACTGGGGTGCTGGTGCTTCCTGGTTTGGGGGTGCAGATGCCCCTGCCTTCACATCTAGGGGTTGTGGTGTGGCCGCAGGCAGGCTTCCAAAGATCTGCATTTCTCACATGTCTGGCTAGTTCTCTACACAGTTCTCCCGTAAGTGAAGGCCCCACTGTGCTTCCTCACTGCGCCTCCCACCCCCTGCCCTGAGGGGTGAGGCCTGAGGTCTGGCCCGCAGCAGCGGCCCGCACCTGGGACAGTGGGGGGGGGGTCGGGGGGGCACTGCTGGGGACAGCGAGAGCCAGGACTCCCCCCTCAGGGCGAGGGCCAAGGGACCTGCACCCCCTCACTGAGGGACCTAGACACCCCGTGAGCGAGGGGTGCAGCAGATAAGGCACTAGACTCGGGGCCTGAGGCCCCTGTCCCATCCCCCCAAAACCTCTGGCTTTCTCTTGAGTGTTCCTGGGGGCTCCTGCCACTCGGCATCACTGCTCCCAGGGAGAGAGATGGGGAGAGGAAGGGGGCCCATGGCACCTGGGCTTCCCCTGGTGCCAGGGCACCTCTCAGGTGGCGCTGGGGTTCACACCTGGGCGCCCAACCTGTGAGTTCTCTCCCCCAGCCCTTCAGCTGGCCTCTCTGCCATCCGCTTGTCTATTTTTTCTTTCTTGCTACCTTATTAATAATGGATAGAGACAGAAACTGAGAAAGGAGGGAGAGAGAGACAGAGACCTCTGCAGCCCTGTCCTACCACTCGGGAAGCATCCCCCCTGCAGGTAGTGGGGAGCAGGGAATCAAACCCAGGTCCTTGCGCACTGTAATGCGCTCAGTGGTGTGTGCCACCCACAGGGCCGTCCCCGGGGCTCCAGGCCTGCACTGTCCCTCCTCCCGGCAGACTCCGTGGGAGCGGAGAGACGCTGTAGCGCCATTGTGAAGCTTCCCCCGTGTGCAGGGCACCCCCATGTGCTGCTGGGTCCTCGGACTCAGGTCCTCGAGTGTGACCTACCTGGGGAGCAGCTTCCCCGGGCCCTCTTTTTTTTTTTTTTAATATTTATTTATTTATTTATTCCCTTTTGTTGCCCTTGTTGTTTTATTGTTGTAGTTATTCTTGTTTTTGTCGTTGTTGGATAGGACAGAGAGAAATGGAGAGAGGAGGGGAAGGCAGAGGGGGAGAGAAAGACAGACACCTGCAGACCTGCTTCACCGCCTGTGAAGCGACTCCCCTGCAGGTGGGGAGCCAGGGGCTCGAACCGGGATCCTTAACGCCGGTCCTTGCACTTTGTGCCATGTGCGCTTAACCTGCTGTGCTACCGCCCGACTCCCCCTTTTTTTTTTAAATCTATTTTTAGATTGTGGTGTGTGGCCTGGCTTCACCCAGCGTCCTGGGTCCCCCACCCGTCAGCCCAGGCCCCAGAGATCTCTGCTCGGGGAGAGACGGGGTGCCAGCCTAGAGCGGCTGCCCCCCGGGATGCAAGGCAAAAGGCCCCACCAGCCAACCGAGCGGGGCGCCGTGCGGCAGGGAGTCCAGCAGCCCCTCCAACGCCCGCCACGCCTGGCCCACGTGTTCCCGGCTCTCCGCCAGTGCCTCCACGCTGGCCTCCGAGACTGCCCCATAGAGCTGGCAGAGGCTGTGCCGCGCCTGGGCCAGTGGGCGCTGCATGTCAGCTGGGAGGCCCTGCAGGCGGGAGGCCAGCGACGAGTAGGCCAGGTGTACCAGTAGCAAGAGGGCACAGACCTGGTCCAGAGCCTACGGGAGGGAGGGAGAGAGGGAGGGCCTGTGAGCCAGGGCAGGGCAGACCACCCAGGAACCTCCGGAGCCCAGCACCTACCTCCTGGGGCTCGCTGCCTCCCTGCCCATGGCTCGAACCCAGAGCCAGCTGCGGAGAAGGCTTTTCAATCTGCAGAGAAAGAGAGAATCGTGGAGAAATTCTCTTCGAGGCAGAGAGCTACTGCACCTGGGGTGGGAGGCGCCGGCCTGCCCCACAGCCCGGGTTCGAGCCCACATATACCCCATGGGTGGGTTCTGTGGTGCACACGCACGGCCTCTGTCTCAATGAACACACTGCCCAGAAGCTGTGAAACTGTGTGAGGTCTCAGCTTCATAAATAATTAAGAGTAAATCTGGGTCCAGGAGGGGGCACAGTGGGTAAAGCCTTGGACTCTCAAGCCTGCAGTCCTGAGTTTGAGCCCCAGGATCACACGTGCCAGAGGAAGGTTCTGCTTCTGTTCCTCTTTCTCTTCCCACCCCATTACCTTCATATTAAACTTTTAATTTTTTTTTTTTTTGCCTCCAGGGTTATTGCCGGGGCTCGGTGCCTGCACCATGAATCCACCGCTCCTGGTGGCCTTTTTTCCCCCTTTTGTTGCCCTTGTTGTAGCCTCGTTGTGGTCATTATTGTTGTTGATGTCATTCACTGTTGGATAGAACAGAGAGAAATGGAGAGGAGGGGAAGACAGAGAAAGACAGACACCTGCAGTCCTGCTTCACAGCCTGTGAAGCGACTCCCCTGCAGGTGGGGAGCCGGGGGCTCAAACCGGGATCCTTATAACGGTCCTTGCGCTTTGCACCACCTGCGCTTAACCTGCTGCGCTACCGCCCGACTCCCATTACCCTCATATTAATAAATGAATCTTGGGGGTCGGCTGTTAGCGCAGCAGGTTAGGCGCAGGGACCGGCCTAAGGATTCTGGTTTGAGCCCCCGGCTCCCCACCTTCAGGGGAGTCGCTTCACAGGTGGTGAAGCAGGTCTGTAGGTATCTGTCTTTCTCTCCCCCTCTGTCTTCCCCTCCTCTCTCCGTTTCTCTCTGTCCTCTCCGACAACGACGACAGCAACAACAATAATAACCACGACAAGGCTACAACAAGGGCAACAAAAGGGAGAAATGGCCTCCAGGAGCAGTGGATTCATGGTGCAGGCACTGAGCCCCGGCAATAACCCTGGAGGCAAAAAAAACCAACTTAAGGCCTGGGGGAGAGTGCACAGTGGTGATCCAAATAGCCTTTTTAAAAATTTTACACAGAGACTCTCGTGCCTGGGGCTCTGAGGTCCCGGGTTCAATCCCCCGCATCACCATAAGCCAGAGCTGAGCAGGGCTCTGGTACAAAACAGGAAAAGAAAAGTTCAAAACCTTAATATTCTTCAACAAAGTCCCAGCTCTCTGTATCCTGCATGGTCAGCACCCCAGAGTGCTTCTGGTCTGCTCCAACCCTCCCGCTTCTGCCAGCCCCAGGGCCTTTGCACCTGCCATGGAGATGGGTCCCAGGGCCATGCAGCTCCCACACCCTCGGGGAGTGCAGGCCTGCCTCTGGGGCCCCCTGGATCCCAGGCCTGGGCAGAATTGGGGCTCACCTGCTGGAAGGCATCCTCGAGCTGGGCCAGGGCACCCCGGGCCTGGAACTGGGCATGCTGGAGGTGGTAGAAGGCGTGTTCCAGGGCGCGCTGGCGGAAGCGGGGTGGCAGGTCCCCCAGCCGTACAGAGTAGCTGGCCTGGTCGGCCGCCAGCACCCTAGGCCCCACTTGGGAGGCGGCCAGCTGGGCTGTGAAGGAAGAGGGGGTTCATTGAGACCGGGGAGGGGGCCGTGGAGGCCCCCTTGGGAGGGGGACCCCACCCTCCCAAGGGCCCCCTTACCTTGCTCCTCCTGGCTCATGGGCTGGAAGAGCTCCCCCATATCCCTGAGCTCGTCCCGGGGGTTCATCTCCAGAGGGAGGGCCGTGGCCCCAGCGGACTCTAGGCCCTCACAGAGCGTGTTCCCAGGGCTGCAGCAACCCAGTGGGGGCGCCTCTTGGCTGGCTGGGGCTGGTGGGTACATATGGCTGTCCGAGGTGCGCTCACTGGGCTGGCTGGCCTGGCCCACGGTGCCGGGAAGCCAGTTCTGGAAGGTTCCCAGGCTGCTCTGGATAGCATGGCCGGCCCCACTTAGTCCGCTGGCCACGACCTCTCTGGTGCCTGACAGGACACCCCTGGACGTGTCCAGCCCCATCTGAACTGAACCTCTAGCCACGTTTACAGCCCCAGTCAGCCCCGTGGCCACCGTGTCCTTGGTTCCTGTGAGGACGGCCTTGGATGTGTTCAGGCCAGTCTGCACGGCGCCCTGGGCCACATTCATAGCTCCGGTCAGCCCCGTGGCCACCGTGTCCTTGGTTCCTGTGAGGACGGTCTTGGATGTGTTCAGGCCAGTCTGCACGGCGCCCTGGGCCACATTCACAGCTCCGGTCAGCCCCGTGGCCACCGTGTCCTTGGTTCCTGTGAGGACAGTCTTGGATGTGTTCAGGCCAGTCTGCACGGCGCCCTGGGCCACATTCACAGCTCCGGTCAGCCCCGTGGCCACTACATCTTTGGTGCCCTCGAGGGCGGCCTTGGACGTGTCCAGTCCTGTCTGCACGGCTCCCTTGGCCATGTTCATGGCTCCCGTGAGCCCCGTGGTCACCGTGCTCTTAGTTCCTGTGAGAACGGTCTTAGAGGTGTCCAGGCCAGTCTGAACTGTCCCCTTGGCCATGTTTATGGCCCCGGTCAGCCCCGTGGCCACCGTGTTCTTGGTGCCCTCGAGGACGGTCTTGGATGTGTCCAGCCCCGTCTGCACAGCTCCCTGCGCCATATTCATGGCTCCAGTCAGCCCTGTGGTCACCGTGTTCTTGGTTCCAGTCAGGACAGCCTTAGAAGTATCCAGCCCCGTCTGCACGGCCCCCTGGGCCACACCCAGTGCCCCTGTCAGCCCCGTGGCCACCGTGTTCTTGGTGCCCTCGAGGGCGACCTTGGACGTGTTCAGCCCCGTCTGCACAGCACCCTTGGCCACATTCATGGCTCCAGTCAGCCCTGTGGTCACTGTGTCCTTGGTTCCTGTGAGGATGGCCTTGGACGTGTCCAGCCCCGTCTGCGCAGTTCCCTTGGCCACGTTCACTGCTCCTGTCAGCCCCGTGGTCACCGTGTTCTTGGTGCCCTCGAGCACGGTCTTGGATGTGTCCAGCCCCGTCTGCACGGCCCCCTGAGCCACATTCACGGCTCCCATCAGCCCCGTGGTCACCGTGTCCTTGGTTCCCATGAGAACGGCCTTGGATGTGTCTAGGCCAGTCTGAACTGTCCCCTTGGCCACGTTTACGGCCCCGGTCAGCCCTGTGGTCACCGTGTTCTTGGTTCCAGTCAGGACAGCCTTAGAAGTATCCAGCCCCGTCTGCACGGCCCCCTGGGCCACACCCAGTGCCCCTGTCAGCCCCGTGGCCACCGTGTTCTTGGTGCCCTCAAGGACGGTCTTGGACGTGTCCAGCCCTGTCTGCACGGTGCCCTTGGCCACATTCATGGCTCCAGTCAGCCCTGTGGTCACTGTGTCCTTGGTTCCTGTGAGGATGGCCTTGGACGTGTCCAGCCCCGTCTGCACGGTGCCCTTGGCCATGTTCACAGCCCCAGTCAGCCCTGTGGTCACCGTGTTCTTGGTTCCAGTCAGGACAGCCTTAGAAGTATCCAGCCCCGTCTGCACAGCCCCCTGGGCCACACCCAGTGCCCCTGTCAGCCCCGTGGCCACCGTGTTCTTGGTGCCCTCGAGGACGGTCTTGGACGTGTCCAGCCCCGTCTGCACGGTGCCCTTGGCCACATTCATGGCTCCAGTCAGCCCTGTGGTCACTGTGTCCTTGGTTCCTGTGAGGACGGCCTTGGACGTGTCCAGCCCCGTCTGCGCAGTTCCCTTGGCCACGTTCACTGCTCCTGTCAGTCCTGTGGTCACCGTGTTCTTGGTGCCCTCGAGCATGGTCTTGGATGTGTCCAGCCCCGTCTGCACGGCCCCCTGAGCCACATTCACGGCTCCCATCAGCCCCATGGTCACCGTGTCCTTGGTTCCCATGAGAACGGCCTTGGATGTGTCTAGGCCAGTCTGAACTGTCCCCTTGGCCACGTTTACGGCCCCGGTCAGCCCTGTGGTCACCGTGTTCTTGGTTCCAGTCAGGACAGCCTTAGAAGTATCCAGCCCCGTCTGCACGGCCCCCTGGGCCACACCCAGTGCCCCTGTCAGCCCCGTGGCCACCGTGTTCTTGGTGCCCTCGAGGACGGTCTTGGACGTGTCCAGCCCCGTCTGCACGGTGCCCTTGGCCATGTTCATGGCTCCAGTCAGCCCCGTGGTCACCGTGTTCTTGGTTCCCTCGAGGGCGGCCTTGGACGTGTCCAGCCCCGTCTGCACGGTGCCCTTGGCCACGTTCACAGCTCCTGAGACCCCGCTGGCCACAGCCTCCTTGGTCTTGGTCACATTGGAACTCACCAGGTCCTTCACCCCTGAAATCATCTGAAGAGAAAGAGCCAGGGGTCATCACGCACGGCATAGGGGCAATGCCAAACCTCCCCAGTGTCCCTTCCTGGCTGCTCTCACAGCCCCCTTAATATGTCTGGGGACAAAGCCTCGAGGATCCCCAAACCCTCTCATTGCTCTTCTGAACTTCCTGAGTTTGATTCCCAGCACCTCTGACATTTCTCTCTCTCAAGAGCCACCCAGCTAAGTGGATCTTTGAAAGTGAAGTAAAATAAAAATAAAATTAAAAAGCTTACTCCTGGCCTGGGAGGGGCGCCGTGGCTATGGCCCAGAGCTTTTTGCTGTCTCTGATCCCCTCTCTCACTGATAAACAGATCACGACAAAAAAAGAGACTTATTCAAATAACAGGAGGGAATTCTGATGGTGAGGGTCCTGTCAGGGGACCTCAGGAAATGGGCAAAATTTTCAGCTTTCCCCCACCCACCTTTCTCTCTCTCTTTTATTTTTGACCAGAGCTCTGCTCAGCTCTGGCTGATGGTGGTGGTGGTGGTGGGGTTGAACCTGGAACTTTGGAGACTCAGACAGAAGAGTCTCTTTGCAGAACCATGATGCTGTCTCCCCCTACCCGTCAGCTTCTGCATTTAAGCAGTGAGAACTGTTTGCTTCTTGCCTCCAGGGTTATTGCTGGGGCTCAGTGCCTGCACTACGAATCCACTGCTCCTGGAGGCTATTCCCCACCCACCTTTTGTTGCCCTTACTGTTTATCATTGTTGTTTTTATTGTTGTTGTTGCTGCTGCTGTTGTTGGATAGGATAGAGAGAGGAGGGGAAGACAGAAGGGGAGAGAAAGACACCTGTAGACCTGCTTCACTGCTGTGAAGCGACCCCCTGCAGGTGAGGAGCCGGGGGCTCGAGCCGGGATCCTTACGCCGGTCCTTACACTTTGTACCACCTGCGTTTAACCCACTGCGCCACTGCCCGACCCCCTCATTTTTTAAATGTGATAGAGACCTAGAGAAATCGACAGGGGAAGGAGGAGGGAGAGGAGAGACACCTGCAGCCCTGTTCCACCATTCAGGAAGCTTTTCCCCCTGCAGGTGGGGACTAGGGGCTCGAACCCGTATCCTTGCTCAGCTGGGTGTGCCACCACCCGGCCCCTAATTTATTTATTTATTTCAAATTTATTTTTATTTTTATTTATTTATTCCTTTCTGTTGCCCTTGTTATTGTTGTCATCGATGTTGGACAGGACAGAGAGAAATGGAGAGAGGAGGGGAAGACAGAGAGGGGCAGAGAAAGACAGACACCTGCAGACCTGCTTCACCGCCTGGGAAGCGACTCCCCTGCAGGTGGGGAGCCGGGGGCTCGAACCGGGACCCTTGCGCTGGACCCTGCGCTTTGTACCATGTGCGCTCAACCCGCTGCGCTGCCGCCCGACTCCCCCTAATTTGATGAACTGAGCAGACTCCCAGCTTAACTTGGTCTCCACTCTAGGTATGAACAGAGAGGAAGAGGAGGGAAAACCCCACAGTCCTGCTCCTTCAACATTGGAGCTTGCCCTGGTGCAGTCCCTGGTCCTCCCTGTGGTGCCGGGGATTCGAACCCAGGGCCTCGTGCACAGAAGGCGTGAGCCATGTCCCCAGTCCTATGTGGGGCATCTTAAAATCAACGGGCAGTAGCACACCTGGTTGAGCGCACACATTACCACGCACAAGGACCTGGGTTTGAGCCTCACCTGTGTGGTGGGGGCTTTAAGAGTGGTGTCTCTCCCTCTCTCTGTGTCTCTTTCCCTCTCTGTGTCTCACTCTCTCACCAGGAGAGAAGGAATCAGTTATGCAAGCTCGGAGCCCCAGCGAATCCCCGATGGCAAAAAATAAATGGATAAAGAAAGTCAGCTCGGAGTCCTGGGGCTCCACTTCCCCCAGAGCCCTGCCCCACTAGGGAAAGAGAGAGGCAGGCTGGGGGTATGGATCCACCTGTCAACGCCCATGTTCAGCGGGGGAGCAATTCCAGAAGCCAGACCTTCCACCTTCTGCCTCCCACAATGACCCTGGGTCCATGCTCCCAGAGGGATGAAGAATAGGAAAGCTGTCAGGGGAGGGGATGGGATACGGAGTTGTGGTGGTGGGAACTGTGTGGAGTTGTGCCCTCTTATCCTATGGTTTTGTCAGTGTTTCCTTTTCATAAATTAAAGAAAAAGAAAGAAAGAAAGTCAGCTCGGGGCAGGGGGCAGACAGCACGGGGGTTCTGCAAACAGACTCTGCTGCTTGAGGCTCTGAGGTCCCAGGTTCAAACTCCAGCACTGCCACCAGACAGAGCTGAACAGGGTTCTAGGGAAAATAAATAAATAAATCATTGAAAAAATTTTTAAAAAGAAAGGTCCAGGAGGCGACGCAGTGGATAAAGCACTGGATTCTCAGGCATGACGTCCCAAGTTCAATTCCTGACAGCATATGGATCAGAGTGACACCCGGTTCTTTCTCTCTCTCTCTCTCCTTCTATCTTTCTCATTAATAAATAGAATCTAAAAACAAAATTTTAAAAAGAAAGTTTGTCCCATGGAGGGGGGCGTGGCCTCTCTGTTTGACCCAATGGGCCTCCTTGGGTTCTGTTCTTGCAGACCCAGGTTCAAGTCCTGGCTCCCTCTTACATTTTCTGTGGGACCACAGGCAGCCCTCTGCCATCTCTGAGCCTCCTGACACAAGTGGTGGCGAACCCAGCAGTGCCATCAAGGATGAGACACATCTGACAGCCGGGCAGGTGCTTAATTAACCCCAGAGAGGGATCCCGTCTCAGGACACCCTGAGGGGGTGGTCACCCTTAATTCAGTCAGCTGTCGCCTGAACCTGTCTCCCTCCCCCTCTCTGTGTGTGTCTCTCTCTTCTTCTCTCTGTGTTTCTTCCTATGTCTCTCTACATCTCTCTGTCTCTCTTATTATCTTTATTGGATCCAGACAGCCAGAAATCAAAAGGGTAGGGGGTGAGAGAGAGAGAGAGATTGACACCTGCAGCCCTGCTTCACCACTTGTGAAGCTTTCCCCCTGCAGGTGGGGACCAGGGGCCTCGAACCCGGGTCCTTGTGCACTGTAACATGTGCACCACCTTCTGGGACACACACACACACTCTCTCTCTCTTTCTCTCTTTTTAAAATAATTTATTTATTCATGAGAAAGATTGGAGAGAAAGAACCAGACATCACTCTGGTCCATGTGCTGCCGGGGATTGAACTCAGGACCTCATGCCTAGGAGTCCAGTGCTTTATCCACTGGGCCACCTCCGGACCACTGTCTCTCTATCTCTCTCTCTTTTTTCTTTTTCTGATTTCTTTATTGGGGGATTAATGTTTTACATTTGACAGTAAATACAATGCAGAGCATTCCTCGGTTTTCCACATAACAATACAACCCCCACTAGGTCCTCTGTCATCCTTTTTGGACCTGTCTCCCCCCCCCCCAACCTACCCCAGAGTCTTTTACTTTGGTGCGATACACAATGTCTCTCTCTCTCTCCAAATGAATATTTAAAAAATATTTTAGGGGGCCAGGCAGTGGCGCAACAGGTAAGAGGCAGCCGTGACCATGCGCATAGACCTGGGTTTAACGCCCCCTCCCCACCTGTAGGGGAAGCTTCCTGAGCAGTGGAGCAGGGCTGAGGTGAGGTGTCTCTCCCGCTCTCAGTCTCTCTCCATCTCCCTTTCTCTGCACCTCTTTCCTAATTAAAAATAAAAATAGAACCCCTCAGTTTAAAAAATATATTTATTTATTTATTCCCTTGTGTTGCCCTTGTTTTATTGTTGTAGTTATTATTATTGATATTATTGATGTCGTTGTTGAATAGGACAGAGAGAAATGGAGAGAGGAGGGGAAGACAGACAGGGGGAGAGAAAGACAGACACCTGCAGACCTGCTTCACCACCTGGGAAGCGACTCCCCTGCAGGTGGGGAGCCGGGGGCTCGAACCAGGATCCTGACGCTGGTCCTTGCACTTTACACCATGTGCGCTTAACCCGCTGCGCTGCCGCCTGACTCCCCATTTTTTTAGGGATAAAAATGGGGGTGAGAGAGAGTTCAGCCGGCAGAGTGCACACTACACCGCGTGTGAGGACCCAGGCTCGAGCCCCTGCACTATGCACAGGAACCTCTCTCTGTCTTTCCCTCTCTCTCTTTGTCTCTCACTATTGGAGGCAGAGTGGGGGGGGAGACTGCAGGGCATGGTAGACTCCCTTTTTTTTTTAAGTTTATTAACTTTTTTTTTGTTTGTCTCCAGGGTTATTGCTGGAGCTCGGTACCTGTACCATGAATCCACTGCTCCTGGAAGCTTTTTTTTTTTTTTCCGTTTTGTTGTCCTTGTGGTTATTATTATTATTGTTATTGATGTCATCATTGTTAGATAGGACAGAGAGAAATGGAGAGAGGAGGGGAAGACAGACACCTGCAGACCTGCTTCACTGCCTGTGAAGTGACTCCCCTGCAGGTGGGGAGCCGGGGGCTTGAACCGGGAGCCTTATGGGTCCTTTGCACCACCTGCGCTTTATCTACTGCACTACCACCGGACTCCCAACACATTTTTTAAGAGAGGGGGGGCCAGAAGAAATTGGGGGGCCCAGGTCTGGGGTGGAAGCACAGGGGCGCAGGAGGGCAACTGCTTACAGAATGCAGAGCCTGGACTCTCACCTTGTCCGGGGCCTGGAGCAGAGTCTCGACACCTCCACCTGCAGCCTGGCCCTGTTCTGCGGGGGCCGCTGTGGGGACAAAGCCAAGTCAGGCGCGGGGCGAGGAGGCTGGCATCAGACCCCAGTGCCCGTTGCTCAACCGCCGGGCACCGGTGGAAAGTCAGGCGTGTGTGTCAGGGACAGCCGCCGCTCAGCCCCAGGGGGGCTTGTGACTCCTGGAATGGGGGTGTCCGGGGCTCGGCTGTATGGGTCCTGCTGCCTGGGAGTCCAGCCCGGGCCCACACAGCCCCCCCCACCAAGTTCTGCTGCTCTGCCAGGCCCCGCCCCCACCCAGCTGGCCCCTGTCTGTCCCACTGGGAATGTGGAGCAGAAGTCAGCTGCCCTGGGGCTCTGTCCCGGCACACCGCCCCCACCCCGTGGTGCCCTCCCTCCTCCCAATTCTTGCTGCCCTCCCCTCCCCTGCCCCGTGCCTCAGTTTCCCCACCTTGAAGCCTGCAGACCTCACCGTTTGTAACAAGCTGAAGCAGGGACTCGGGGTAGGGGGCAACCCCAGAATGCTGGGGGCTTTCACCTCCAGGCCCCCTGTGCCCCTAACACGGGGTCCACTCACCCTGATCCTGGGGCTGGGGGGTCTCTTTGGTGGAACTCGGGGCGCCGGCCACCAGGTTTCGGGCAGCGCTGAAGCCGGGTAGGGACCCCAGGAAGTCACTGAAGGTCTACAGATTTGGGGGAGACAGAATGGGGGGTCCGGGGGGATGCTGCATCAGGAGGACCAGCCCTCGTCAGGGGACGGGGTGGGAGACGCTTCCCACCGCCCTGGATTCTAGCACCCCGGGGTGAGGTGGGGGACACTCCAGGACAGCATATCAGCCCCCCCAGCCTCACTGTCCCTATCAGCCCCGCCCCCAGCCTCAGTTTCCTCGCTGGGCCAGCCCAGCCGCTGTGGACACGAAGAGGAGTCCTTCTGCTCCCCCCATATCCACGCCCCCTCCCTCTGTTTCACAAACAAGGAGACTGAGGCCCAGCAAGAGGAGGGGGCTCCACGGCACACAAGGACCCCCAAGCCCCAGGATGTGGGGGCACGTTCTCCAGGCGCGGCGGGGGGGGGGTTGTGTTGTTACCTTGCCCTTCGATTTGGGGGGGTCCCGGCCTCCTTCGCTCTGATCAGACATGCTGAGGCTGGGAAGGACTGGAAGGGCACAGGGGGGCTCAGGGGGGGGGCTCAGGGGGACTCAGGGGGCTCATCGGGGTCCCCCCTCCCCGGGCTGCGCCCCTGCCCCACACCCCAGAACTCACCTGGCTCGAGGAGCAGTGGGGAGGCTGAGTTTGGGCCCCGGCTCGCTCCTGGCCTTATAGGGTCCGTGGCCACGGGGGAGGCGTCACATGCCTGTCCTGTCACCCCGCCAGAGGCTCCCTGTTCTCCCGCCCGCCCGCCCCGTGGCCCCACTCTGCTGGCTGCCTGCCTCAGTTTCCCCAGGCAGCTCTTCCTTGCCCGGACCCTCTGGCTCCTGCTCCCCACTGCACCCCTCCCCCACCTGGGGACCCCTGCCCCCCCCACACCCTCCCGGCCGCTGGGGCCTCCAGGGTTGCCCCTTCCCCGAGTCTCCAGCTGCTCGTGACCTCAGGGCCTTTGCACAGGCTTTTCCCACCCCCCAGTTGGGTGGCTTCCCCTGGGGGTGGTATATGTGTGTGTGTGTGGGTGAACTGTTGCCCAGTGTCCTCTCCAGAGGGGGGTCTGTGAGAAGGTGGGGAGTGGGACTTCTGGAAAAAGCAAACTGACATGGGGGAGGGGGTGGTGAGTGCTGGGCCTGGTGGGCTTGAGTCAGTCCCAATGGGCTTCCTGGAGGAGTTATCCTGGGCACCAAAGATGGGAAGGCCACATAAACACACATACCCCCTGTCACTCCTCCCTGGGGACCAGGGAGGGTGAGAGGTGATTTCTGGGCTGGACAGGAGGAGGGACCACCCCATCTCTAAGGAGACAGGACTGTGTTTGCAAACAGTCAAGGGGACTGGGAGCCAAGGCTTCTCAGAGGTGGCGGGAAGGGGGGCTGGAGGACGAGGGAAGTGGGGGGGACCCTAGATGTGGCCCTGCGCCCCCCAAGCACAGTTGAGGGAGAAAGTCAATAATAATAATAACAAGTCAATAGTAATAATAACACTCCCAACCTGCCCCTCCCTTTCTCTACTCCCCATCCAAGGTGCCCCCTTGTGGGGAAGGGCAAGGGAGGCCAAGTGTCTACCCATCCCCCAAGGCAGAAGGGAACTGGGGACCCCCCAGGAGGTAGGTGATGAGTGGGTGTGAGAGAGTGCAACCAGGGAAGGCAGCCAGGAGGAGGTGATACAGGGATGAGGCAGGTCTGTAGGCTGCAGGAGTGGCAGGTTGGACATTGTAGGTGGAAGGACGAGGTCTGGGGGTGGCAGGGAGGGGCTCCCAGACCCGCCGCCTTTGGGCCAGGTCCCAGGGAAGCCAGGGGCCAAGCTGACCTCACCACGCAGGGCTACGATTGCCCCACAGCCCACGTGGCTCCCCAGGGGCATGCGGGGGGCAGCCGGGGAACAGGGTCAGAGGACAGGGGGACCCCCCCATGCCCGTGGCCCCAACCCGCCTCTGCCTGGCCAGCCTCTGAGTGGCCTGCTGACTGACTCACTTATACTAGAGTGTGAACGGCTACCCTTCCTCCCAGCTGCCCTGGAGAGGCCAGTGCTCAGCTCTGGAGGGGTGCGGGGTCCCCCCAAACTTCCCTCCTCCCCAGCCTCGCACCCTGGCTTGAGTCGGGCAGCCATGTGCCCCTGAGGCTCCCCCTTTCACCCCTCCGAGCTGAGACCCCCGACTGCCTGCCCGGAACAGAGCCAGACACTCGGTTAAGCAGAAGCACGTTTATTCCGGGGAGACGAACCCCCAATGAAAAAGCCAAGGGTTCTGGGGGACCCAACGGCTGTAGCCTGGGATCTTGGGGGGCCCCAGACGGGGAGGGGACCCCTCATCTCAGAGCCCCCCCCAAAGGTGCGTTTCTCTGGGGAGCACGGAGCGGTTTCACAGGTCACCGGCCGGGACGATGGATTTTTTTTTTGGGGGGGGGCAGCGCGTAGCCGGCTGGGCTTTGGGGTCCAGTCCCCGAATTTCCAGAAAGAGGGGGCTCCCCCCAGTAAAGCCACCCCGACTTGGCATGCACTCTGCCGCTCGTGGGCATGGGAGCAGATCTGGGGGCGCGGGGGAGGGCCCAGGTCAGAAGTCCAGCTCGGGCATCAGCCTCTGCCTGCTGCTCCTCGGCGGCTCCGACACCTCCTCCGGGGGGTCCTCGGGGGTTGCGCCGTGCTCAGCCTGCCAGGCGCGCTGCTGCTCCGGCCAGTGCATGGGCGCCCAGCGCGGGTCGGGGCCCCCCACCACCTCGTCCACCCAGGCGGCCAGGCCGGGGGGCGTGGCCGGCCGCTCCACCAGGCTCGGCGCGAACGGCCCCACCAGCCAGGGCAGCGGGAGCGCGCGCGCCGCCAGCTCCAGCAGCTCGTCCACGCAGGTGTGCGCATGCGCCAGGCGGCCGCGCGCCTCGGCCAGCGCCCCCGCGGGCACGTCCCCCAGGCTGCGCGCGCCCGCCAGCCCCGCCTGCAGCGCGCACGCGCCGCTCTGCACCTCTCGCACCTTGGCCTGCGCGGCCGGCGGCAGCCCGCGGACACTGCGCTCCAGCCCCGCCACCGCGCCCTGCAGCTCGGCCAGGAGACCCCGTGCCAGGGCCAGCGCCTCCAGCTCCGCCTGGGGGAGGGGACGGGGCTGCCTCAGTGTCCCCGGGGCCGCTTGTGCGGAGGGATTCGCCCCCTCCACTGCCCCAGACCCCGCCCTGCCCACGCTGCGCCCCCCACCTGTCTGCGGCCGTTCTCTGGAGGGGCCTGGCTCCAGTCCGCCCACAGCTCATGCACCTTCGGGGAGCGCGCGGGGGCGGCGGGGGTCACCCCGCACTGCATGAGGTCCATCTGTGGGGCAGGGAGGGGGAGAATGCCCGTCAGGGCTGATGGTGCCGGGGCTGCCGCCCCCTCCTCCCCTGCCCAGCCTACACTGACTCCAGTCTCACTGCGGACACCACCGCCTCCGGGAAGCCCTCCCTGCTGCACTGCTAGTTAGGCCCATCCTGCCTCTGGGTTCCAGACTGCCCTCACTCTGGGGTCCCCCTTCTGGACTGGACGCTCAGCAACCTGCACCTCCTATGCCCAGCACAGAGAAGACATTAGAAGGCAAATATTGATAGAACGTGCTCGCCACACAGTGGAATAGTATGCAGCTGTGAAGAGTAATAGTCAGGATGTAGAGTGTATTTCCTCATGCCCAGGAGAAGCTCATGCTTCACTCTCAGCAAAGCCTGTGCAAAGGTCCTGGGGCAGGACAGGGGTCGGGTAGGAGGCCAGCTGGGCTGGAGCAGAGGGAGGAGGGGAGGGAAGAGGTGGGGTGCAGGGAGGATGTAGGCTTGCACCCCAGAGGCAGGGTGGAGCCTGGGAGGGTTGTAGAAGGAGGCAGCTGGGATCTGACCCAGAGCCTCTGTGCGCCCTCTGGTGGTCACTGTGGGAATCAAACATGGGACCTGTGTGCTCACTGGCGCCCTCCGGTAGTCACACTTGGGAAGAGCAGGCTGCTGAATCGAGCTGACAGGCGCCCTCATGTGGCCACTGGTGGGAACAACAGGCTATTGGGTCATGTTCACAGGTGCCGCAGGTGGCCATTGCCGGGAACGCAGACTTTGGGATATGTGTGCTCACTGACGCCCTCATGTGGCCATTGCCGGGAATGCAGACTTTGGGATATGTGTGCTGACTGGCGCCCTCATGTGGCCATTGCCGGGAATGCAGACTATGGGCTATGTGTGCTCACTGGCGGCCTCATGCGGCCATTGCCGGGAATGCAGACTTTGGGATATGTGTGCTCACTGACGCCCTCATGTGGCCATTGCCGGGAATGCAGACTTTGGGATATGTGTGCTCACTGGCGGCCTCATGTGGCCATTGCCGGGAATGCAGACTTTGGGATATGTGTGCTCACTGACGCCCTCATGTGGCCATTGCCGGGAATGCAGACTTTGGGATATGTGTGCTCACTGGTGCCCTCACGTGGCCATTGTCGAGAATGCAGACTGTGGGATGTGTGTGCTCACTGGCGCCCTCATGTGGCCATTGCAGGGAATGCAGACTGTGGGGGTGTGTGCTCGCTCCCGCCCCCATGTGGCCATTGCAGGGAATGCAAACTGTGAGGTGTGTGCTCTTTCCCACCCCCATGTGGCCATTGCAGGGAATGTAGACTGTGGGATGTGTGCTCACTGGCACCCTCATGTGGCCATTGCAGGGAATGCAGACTGTGGGCTATGTGTGCTCCCTGGCACCCCCATGTGGCCATTTCTGGGAATGCAGACTGTGGGAGTTAAATGTGGGCTTCCTGTGCTCGCCAACACCCTCCTGTGGTCATTGTAGGTTATACAATCTATGATGAAACGTGGGTTTTTTTGTGCTCACAGGCGCCGTCATGTGGCCACTGTTGGGAATACAGACTGTGGGGGTCAAACATGGGACTTGCTGGCACAGTCTCCTGGGAGTCTGGGTGGGAATGCGGTGGGTGGGGGTTGTAGGGTGGCACCAGAGAGTCATAGGCTCTGTCAATGGGGGATGTTCTGTTCTTTGGAGCTCGGGGGCAGGGACAGACACTGGGTAAAAAATGGGGTGCAATTTGAACCTCAAGGCTGGAGAAGACGAGGTGTGTGAGAACAGAGGCTAGCGGGCCATGCTTCTCCTGCAATCCAACTGCTAGCTCCTCTTTGTCCTGCCCCGGGGTCCTCTTCTTCGGCCTCTCTGAACCCCCACTCCAACCCCAGCCCCTCCCTGGCCTCATCCCTGCACACAGCTGGGCACAGCCCCCGGGGAGGGAGCAGAGGGTCCTCACCAGCTCCAGCGCCTCCTGCAGCTGGACCAGCATGTCCTGGGTGTGGTGCTTCCTCTGCCTCAGTTTCCCCAGCGAGTGCTCATAGGCCCCGTGACGCAGCCGCGCCGACAGGGAGCCCAGACGCACGAAGTAGCCCTGCCGGTGTCTCTGCTCCTCTATGGAGCCCACCTCCGGGTCCTCGACCTCTTCTGCCAATGCCTCTGGGGGGGCAGCAAACAGGATGGGGGCTACTCAGGAGTGATGGGTGTGGGGGAAATGCCCACCGTGGCCAGCAGAGGGTGCCATGAGCATCACCTCAAATCTCCTCTGCCAGCCACCTTCCATGGCTCCCACTTTCTACAGCCCTCAATCTGAGTCCTACTTTCCCCAGGCAAGCCAGAACGGAGGTTTGCGGCATCCCATGATCACACCCTGGCCGGGGGTCCCTGAGAGCTTCCAGGTGGGGGGGGGCCGGCGGCCTGACTTCTAGGGGGTGACCCTGGTTGAGAGGGGCCTGCAAGCAGGCTGGGGCTCAGCTCCGTGCGACCTCTGGGGTCCCCACCTCTCTGACCCAGAGTCTCAGGGTCTCACCCAACTCCTCCTCCGTCAGGGGCAGGAAGTGGTCCACCAGCTCCTCCGACTTGCCCAGCACCATGTCCACGGCATGGCTCACCGAGTCCTTGAGCTCCACGCTCCAGCGGCGGCCCCGCCGGGCCAGACCCACCACGCCCGTCACCCCGCTGGCCACCGCGTCCTTGGCTGACGTCACCACCTGGGGGGACGGGGACACACTCCAAGCTCTGCGGACGGGGCTCCCCAGGGAGGAGTCCCCCACCCCACTCCTGCTGGGGCGCTACCGTCTCAGAGGGTTGCTGGAGGAAAGGCAGCTTCTCCTCCAGCTTGTCCAGGCCCCGGCAGGCAAGTTCATTCACTGTGGCCACTGAGGGGGCCAGGAGGGAGAGACAGAGACAGTGGGACACCCTGCCATGCTCCCCACCTCGGCCCTGCCAGCCTGAGGTGACCCCCAAGGTGACCCCGGCCCCGATTCAGCCCAGATGTCCCAAGGGCAGGTTCAAGGTCAGGTGAACAGGAGGAGGCGGTGGGGGTTCTGGGGATCAGCTCCCTGCCAGGCCCTGGGGAGTAGGGGGAGGGAGGAGAAGAGAGAAGGAGGGAGGAGGGTGGACGGAGGGGGAGGAGGGAGAAGGAAGGAGGGAGGGAGAGGAGGGAGGAGGGTGGAGAGGAGGGATGAGAGGAGGGAGGAAGCAGTAGGGAGAAGAAATGAAGGAGGGAGGGGGAGGAGTGAGAAGGAAGGAGGAGGGAGGGGAGGAAGGAGGAGGAGAGGAGGGGGAGGGAGAGGAAGGAGGAGGGGGAAGACATGAGGGAGGGTAGAGGCGACAGAAGGAAGGAGGGAGGAAGGAGGGAGGAAGGCAGTGGAGGGAGGAAGAGGCAGTCGGGGAGGCCGGGGGAGAGCACTCACGCTGCGGCTGCAGGTGGCCCAGCAGTGGCTGGGCGCGGTCCAGGGCGCGGGAGGCCAGCCCGCACACGCAGCGCTCGGCCAGGCGGCAGGCGGAGCCCAGCAGCGGGTGCCGGTCCTTGGTGGCGCTGTAGGCGAGCGACACTGCGCTGCACGTGCTCCGGACCAGTGGCAGGGCCGCCACTCGTCGCACCGCGCTCTGCGGGAGGGGGTGTCAGGGGGTCCCGCCTGCCCGGGCCCAGGGGGGGAGACTCGCGCTTACTGAGTGAGGGGACTCTGCCGCGGTGCCCGCAGTGCTGGTACCCAGTACAGGCAGTGCTGCCAGGTACACAGAGACCACCGGGAGGATGCGGGAGGGAGGGAGACAGGGGTGAGTGGATGGATGGATGGATGGATGGGTGGAAGGAAGGAGGAAGGAAAGAAGGAAGGTAGGAGGGAAGGATGGATGCGTGGGAGATGGATGGATAGGAGAGGTGAATGAATGTGGATGGATGGATGGTGGATGGTGGATGTAGATGGATGGATGGATGGTAGATGGATGGATGGATGGATGGTGGGTGGATGGATGGATGGATGTGGATGGATGGACGGATGGATGGTGCATGGTGGGTGGATAGATGGATGGATGGTGAGTGGATGGATGGATGGATGGTGGATGGATGGATGGTGTATAGTGGATGTGGATGGATGGTGGATAGTGGATGTGGATGGATGGATGGTGGATAGTGGTATATCAGTGGGTCCTGCACGAATTAAAGAGGAGAACTGTGGGCAGCCAAAGTGGGACCTCCCCTCCCCTCTACCTCCGACTAGGATTCAAGTGGGCAGAGCAGCCCCCCAGCCATGTGGGTTCACAGGGATGTGAGCTGGGGAGTCCAGGCGCCCCTCCCTGGGCCTGACAGCAGGACCCGTGGCCAGTGCCACCTACCGGCTGTGACACCACTATGTTAAGTCCTGAGTGCAGTGGGGTGCTGGAGGTGCAGCTGGGGGCTGGAGGCAGGAGGACGGATGGACAGATTGACAGACGGACGGAAGAAGGTTGAGGGTGCTTCCAGGAGCACTCCCCACCTCTGGGGAAGTGGATCTGAGGGGGTCCCCCAAGCCCCCCCAGGTGGCCCCCACCCTCGGGGAGCCCCTCTCACCGGCTCCTCCTGCTCCCACAGACTGGGGCTGGGGGCCCGAGTTGCCCCGTCTTCTGACATGCCTGCTGCAACAGAGTCTCCCTGGAGGGGGTGTGAGGAAGTGAGGGGGACCCCATACGTTAGCCCCCCCCATCTGGGTGTCGGTCTGTCCCGAGGGGCCTCTTGTCTGAGCCGGTCTGGTTCCTTCTGTGAGGTGTGGGGGCACTCACCCAGGTCAGAGCATGGGGGTGGGGATGGGAGAGAGGCTTCTTAGGGGCATGCATGCAGTAGGAGGGTGCTTACAGAAAGACCAGGGTTCGAGACTTGGTGCTGGATGCTGTCGGGAAGTGTCCTCACCTCGTCCTCTGCCCTGGATGGAACCCCACAACAATCAGCTTCCCTGAGGGGGGTGGAGGGGGGCACCTGGACTCCCTGGGGCAGACAGGGAAACTGAGGCATGACGCAGGGCCTGGCTGCGTCCAAGGTCACCGGGTGAGTCCCAGCAGGGACAAGGATCCCCGCCATTGCTTCTCCACTGTCGCCACACTGAGTCCTTGGGGCCCTGCTCCCCCCACCCCCTGCATCTGAGCTCCCGCCAACTGGGCCAAGGGTCTTGGCCACCTGTTCCCTGTCGCTCCCGCCCTCCCCGCCCTCCCACCACCGCTCACCCTCCTCCAGGCCACCCACCCGGGTTCCCGGGCCTGCGGGCCTGCCTCACCTGTCACCTAGGAGGCGGAGAAAGCCTGGGTCCCCCCCACCCCCAAAAGCAACCTCGCAGACCCCAGCCTGGGCTCCAGTCCCCGCCCCAGTCGTCTGCGCCCCGCCTTATAGCAGCACGGGGGGCGTGGCTGCTGGAAGTGACCAATGAGGGGAGGTCTGTCGGGGGCGTGGTCGCGGGGGCGTGTCCTTAGGTTCAGGCGGGAAGGGGGGCTGCAGGCTGTTGCCACGGCAACAGAGACCAGCCAGCAGGTTGTCAGCCTGTCTTGGCCAAGCTGGACTGCCTGGCACCCTGGCTGGCAATTGCAGCCATGGCCAATGACCAAGTGACTTTGGGCCGACCCAGGGCCTGCTTTTTGCTTGGAAAGGGGAGAGAGAGAGAGAGAGAGAGAGAAGAGAGAGAGGGAAGCAGAGCCTCCCTCTTCCCCAGGCGATCGAACACATCCAAGATCAAACCCAGGGACCTCACACTTGGAAATCCAAACCTCATGGCTTCCTGCCACGCCCAGCCCGAAGCCACAGAAGAGGGACACTCCTGCCTCTGGTCAGGAGTTCATTGTCCCTGGATAAGTCCCCTCAGGGGAGAAAAGGGGCCCTCACACCCTAATTTCCATGGGGACTTCTTGTGGCCACCGCCCGAGCCCCAAGCTCAGAGAACGCTGGAGACTTCGCAGGTTGTGCTGGGGTCTCTCTCTCTCTCTCTCTATATATATATATATATATATATACATATATATATATAGCCCCCAGGGTGACCGCTGAAGCTCTAGATTTCTATGATATCCGGATCCTGGAGAGTCTATTTTATTATTGTTGTTGTTTTAATATTTTTATTTCTATTATTGTATAGAGACAGAAACTGAGCAGGGAGGGGGAGATAGAGAGGGAGAGAAACTGAGAGACATATGCAGTCCTGCTTCACCATTTGGGGTCTCGAACCCGGGTCCTTGTGCACTGTAATGCTCAACTGGGTCCACCATCGCCTGGCTCTATTTTGACTTTTTTTTTTTTTAAGATTTTATTTATTAATGAGAAAGATAGGAGGACAGAGAAAGAACCAGATATCACTCTGGTACATGTGCTGGCGGGAACTGAACTTGGTAGCTCATGCTTCAGAGTCCAATGCCTTATCCACTGAACCACCTCCCGGACTGTGGCATTTTGGCATTTAAAAAAATACTTTATGTATAAATGAAACCACTGCATTGGAAGCCAACATTTTCATTCTTTTTATTAAAAAGAAGATGAGAGGTCACAGCCCTGCTCCACCATCCACGGAGCTTCCTCTGCTGCCACAGTGGTGCTCCCATGTGGCGCCGGGGCTCGAACACAACAGCCCTATGGGAAGGTGTATTCTGAGGAACATTTGGAGTGGGCACCCGGGGCCTCCAGGTGCCAGCTATCTCCGCCGGGAAGCCCCCCAGTTCTCAGAGGCCATGTCCAGCAGCGGCTGCCCCCTCCGCGCCTCAGGCTGGGCACAGCGGGTCTCGTTCCGGGAGAGCATGCCATCCTGGTGGAGGCACACCCACAAGTACAGGCCGCGGAGGGCGGCGTCGCAGACCCAGGGGTTGCCGGAGAGATCAAAGTCTAGGCCCTCCGGGCTGGGGGTCAGGCGGCGGACATCCGGGAGGTGCAACAGCACCCCGCGCAGGCTGTTGTTGGAGAGGTCCAAGGCGCGGAGCCCCGGGAGGGCCAGGAACACCGCGGGCGCCACGGCCTGCAGCCGGTTGTCTTGAAGAAAGAGGAATCTCAGGCCGGGCTGGGGCTCCAGCTGCCGGGCCCCGAACTCCCGCAGCCGGTTTCCCTGGAGATGCAGCCACTCCAGCGAGCGGGGTCCCCGCAGCAGCTCGGGGGGCAGCGCCTCTAGGCGGTTCTCGCTCAGGTCCAGGACGCGCAGGGCGCCCAGGCCCGTGAGCAGCCCCGAGGGCAGCCAGCCCAGCCGGTTCCCCGACAGGTCCAGGTGCTCCAGGGCCTCGAGCGGACGCAGCCATGTGGCGTTCAGGGCCTCCAGCCGGTTTCCCTTGAGCACCAGGGTGCGCAGCCTGCGGGCCGTGGAGAAGAGGCCAGGGGGCAGGTCCGAGAGGCGGTTGCCGGTGAGGTCCAGCACCTGCAGCCTTTCTGTGCCCATGAGCAACTCGGGTGCTAGCGCCTCCAGACGGTTGCTGGACAGATGCAGCTCGAGGAGTTGGGGCACGGTGACCAGCAGGTGGGCGGGGAGGTGGGTCAGGTTGGAGAACTCGAGGGACAGGGACACCGTGTCGGCCGGCAGGGTGAGGGGGGCCTCACAGGGTGCGTAGCAGACCACCGAGCTGCCCTTCTCCCCTGGGGTCACCACACATGGCTCCGGGCTGCACAGCCCCCACAGAAGAAGCAGCAGGAAGAAAGTTCTGCTTAAGCCATGCATTGGGGATCCCGGGCTGTGGGTGACGGAGGGCACTGAGTCAGCAGAGTTACAGGGGGCTGGGCACACCTGACCATGTCTGACGCCCTGGGCTGGAGCCCCAGCTGCAGGGGGCAGCACCAGGCACAGCACCCAGGGAGCCCCATGGAGGGTGGGCAGGGCTGTGGGGTCTCTCCTCTCTCAGCACCATGGACAGCACCCAGGGAGCCCATGGAGGGTGGGCAGGGCTGTGGGGTCTCTCCTCTCTCAGCACCAGGCACAGCACCCAGGGAGCCCCATGGAGGGTGGGCAGGGCTGTGGGGTGTCTCCTCTCTCAGCACCCTGCACAGCACCCAGGGAGCCCCATGGAGGGTGGGCAGGGCTGTGGGGTCTCTCCTCTCTCAGCACCATGGACAGCACCCAGGGAGCCCATGGAGGGTGGGCGGGCTGTGGGGTCTCTCCTCTCTCAGCACCCTGCACAGCACCCAGGTAGCCCCATGGAGGGTGGGCAGGGCTGTGGGGTCTCTCCTCTCTCAGCACCAGGCACAGCACCCAGAGAGCCCCATGGAGGGTGGGCAGGGCTGTGGGGTCTCTCCTCTCTCAGCACCATGCATGGCGTGAAGCACAAGGATGACAACATCAATAACAACAACAATAATAACTACAACAATAAAACAACAAGGGCAACAAAAAGGAAATGAATACATAAATAAATATTTTCAAAAATAATCTATCTATCACAATCTGCCTTCTATTTTCTTAGATTTGTTTTTCCTTTTTTATGTCTTTCTTAAAACTTTATTTTATTTAATTATCTTTATTTATTGATAGTCAGAAATCAAGAGGAGGGAGATAGAGAGGGAGATAGAGAGACACCAGCAGCCCTGCTTCACAACCTGTGAAGCTTTCCCCCTGCAGGTGGGGACTGAGTGCTTGACCCTGGGTCCTTGTGCCCTGTAATGTGTCCGCTCAACCAGGTGCGCCACCACCAGGCCCCTAAAACTTTATTTTATTTCATAGGACAGAGAGAAATTCTGAGGGGAGGGGGATAGAAAGGGAGACACCTGCATCACTGCTTTACTGCTTGTGAAGCTTCCTTCCCCCTTCAGGTGGGGACTGGGGGCTTGAACCTGGGTCCTTGTGCACTGTAGCCTGGCCCTGATTTATTTTTCCAGTTGAGAGCTAGTTTCACATGAGACATAGAGAGAGGCAGAGAGAGAAAGAACCTGAGAGAGTGAGAGCGAGCGAGCGAGAGAGACCGTCCACCAGAAAGAGAGAGAGAGAGCTAAGGGCAGCACCAGTCCTGTGGGGTGTTCAGAGGGCCCTGGTGTGCTATTACCTCTCCCCGCCTCCCTCCCCCTCCCAGCTGCCAGCAGCCGTCCCTATTCCTGGGGGGCCTCCTTCTGTGTCCCACTTCCCCACGGCCAGTGCAGCCCCTATGTTTCTCTCAGCCCAGCTCATTCCTTTCCTCTCCACTTGGCTGGTTTCTGCAAACTCCTATCCATCCTGCAAAACCCCACGGCCGGTGCCCTTTCCCCCTGACCCTCTCCAGTGTGAATCTCACCCCTCCCCCCAAATCCAGGTCCCTCATTTCTTTCCTCTCCACCTGGCTCGGTGCGGACTGTGCCCAGGTGTCTGGGCAGGGCACTCACCTCTGGGCGGTAGCTGGAACCAGGCAGGTCATGGCAGCCTCTTTCTGTGCCTGCTGGTCTGGGGAGGTGGCCTTATACCCGGCCGGGGGCCAGGGGTGCCAGCTGCAGATGTCCCCGCCTCCTAGCAGTTCCGGGATTGCAACATGGGGCCGGGGTGTTGGTGGGAGGAGGGGGGAGGCTGCAGGGGTCACTCACTTCTCCACGGATCTCTCATTTTGGGAGTATTTGTGAGTCCTCCCCAGCACCTCCACAGCCCCCCAGTCTGGGACTAGAGAGGGTCAAAGTGGGGGAGGGAGTGGGAGGACGGATCTTTGAGCAAGGACACATTCACCAGTGGCTTTGAGCAACCAGGAAGTTTCCAGAAGACAAAATGCAGAGTCCCAAGGTTCTCCTGCTTTGTCTTGTTTTTTAAACATTTTATTTATTTTTTGCCTCCAGGGTCATCATTGGGGCTCGGTGCCGGCACTGTAAATCCACTGCTCCTGACGGCCACTTTTTCCATTTTGTTGGACGGGACAGAGAAATTGAGAGAGGAGGGGCATAGAGAGGGAGACAGAAAGAAGACACCTGCAGACCTGCTTCACCACTTAGAAAGCTTCCCCCCTGCAGGCGGGGAGCCAAGGACACAAACCCAGGTCCTTGCACTTAGTACTCTGTGCACTTAAGCAGGTGCACCACCACCTGGCACCCCTAACATTTTATATTATTTTAAGGAGAGAGAGAGACAGAGAGGGAGGGAGAGAGAGAGAGAGAGAGAGAGGAACACACACAAGCACACGCACACACACACCAGAGCCCTGTTCAGCTCTGGCGGATGGTGGAGCTGGGGATCAAACCCGGGACCTCAGAACCTCAGGCAGGAGAGTCTGTTTGCAGAACCAGGGTGCTGTCTCCCCAGCCTCATAAAATATTATTTTAATGACACGGAGAGGGATACAGAGGGCATGAGAGACAGAAGGAGAGACCCCACAGCATTGTTCCCCTGTTCCTGAAGCTTCCTCTGTGCAGTCGCTCCCATGTGGTGGTCCTGGGTTCTAGCCTGGGTCCTAGGGCCTGGTAAAGTGAAGTGGGCTCTTCTCCAGCTGAACTACCTCCTGGCTCCCTGTTGTTTTCTCACTGAGAGGATTAAGAACAAGAAACAAAGCAAAGAACAAGCAAAAACAGGGTTGCAGTAAGCAAAGTATTGGATGCCCAGCTGGGGGGTCCTGAGTTTGACTCCTGGCGCCGCCTATGCCAGAGGAGGCTCTGCTTCTCTCTAGGTCATTCATAAACAAGCACTTTTAAAAGAACGTTTATGACACCTGCTACAGAGCTAATGGTTACTGTTGTTGTTATTATATTTTGCTGCTTCACTGCTCCTGGTAGACTTGTCTTTTGCTCATAATTAATTTCCAAGAGAGAAGGCAGCCACTTCTGTCCTACCATCCAGGCTGGCTCTGCCTGGTGCCGTCCTCGGCACTGCCAGCTGGTATGGGGATTGAACTCAGTACCACAGCTTCCAGCGTGGGAGGCAGGCACTCTGCCCACTGAACCACCTCCTCACTCCAGTCCCGGGACAATGTCTTAGATGAACGAAGATCAACCCTCCTTTGTGTAAGGCAGAGGAAGGCTGAGTGGAAGAGGAGACAACACAGTGGTTATTGCAAGTGACTCTCCTGCCTGAGGCTCTGTGGCCCCAGGTTTGGTCTCCATCGCCACCCTCAGCCGGAACTGAGCAGGGCTCTCCCGTTCAGTGAGGGCACCCTGCAAACAGGCCAGAGGGGCCTCTGTCCCCTGCAAGGCCTCTCAAATCCCCTCCTGCCTGGGAACCTTCCATAGATCAAGCTCACCACAGCCCCGGGACCAGAGCTCAGGGCCCAACACAATCCTTCATGAGGTCCTTTGATCCCTGGCCCTTCCCCTCCATGGGGAAAATTAAATGTCTTCTTTTTTTAATTAATTATTTATTTATTCACTTTTGTTGTCCTTGTTTATTGTTGTAGTTATTATTGTTGTTGTTGTCATCATTGTTGGATAGGACAGAGAGAAATGGAGAGAGGGAGGGAAGACAGAGAGGGGGAGAGAAAGACAGACACCTGCAGACCTGCTTCACCGCCTGTGAAATGACCCCCCTGCAGGTGGGGATCCGGGGGCTCGAACCGGGACCCTTAGGCCAGTCCTTGCTCTTGGTGCCACGGGCGCTTAACCAAACTTTTGTTTACCAATCTCTCGTTTCCACTGTTCACCTCTTACTCTTAAAACAACAGCAAAGGACAGTGTTTCAGGAAACACCTGCTCCCGGAATCAGTTTCACAACAAAGCAAATGTTTCTGGACTTGAAGACCGTCCAAAGAGTAAACTTGCATGTTATCTTGGCTACAAAATCTAGCGTCCCCCTCCCTCGGCTCCCTCTTCCTCTCAGCTGGGCTTTTGCTCAACTCAAAAACAAACAAAACAAAGTCTTTCAGGAAGACCTCTTTGATCACACCTTCCCCTCACCACATTCTCTGGTTCTTGCTACATCACTGAGGAGTATGATGCCACTACTTCCTCACATGGCACCCAATTTTTCTCCTTTGTTAATTCCAGGAGGATGGTTATTTTTTTTTGGGGGGGGTTGGGGTGTGTGTGTGTTTATGTCAAACGCAGAATTGTGGCTTTGTAATTAGTTGCTGGACTATAACTCAGGAATCAGAACCTGTCCAGAGGAAGGAGGAAGGTTCCCTGTCACCTCTTAAGCTGTCTCCGTATTTTTTCTTTCTTTTTAAATATTTATTTATTGATTCCCTTTTGTTGCCCTTGTTTTTGCATTGTTGTAGTTATTATTGTTATTGCTGTCTTTGTTGTTGGCTAGGACAGAGGGAAATGGAGAGAGGAGGAGAAGACAGAGAGGGGAGAGAAAGACAGATACCTGCAGACCTGTTTCACCGCCTGGGAAGCGACTCCCCTGCAGGTGGGGAGCCGGGGTTCGAACCGGGATCCTCACGCCGGTCCTTGTGCTTTGCGCCACCTGCGCTTAACCCGCTGCGCCCCCGCCCGACCCCCAGGATTTCTTTTACTTTTCTTTTTTGTATCTAGGGTTATCATTCCACTGTTCCCGTGGCCACTTTTCATTTTATTGGGCAGGACAGAGAAATTGAGAGGGGAGGGAAAGAAAGAGAGATAGACACCTGCAGCCCTGCTTCACCACTTGTAAAGCTTCCCCCCTGCAGGTGGGGAGCTGGGGGCTCGAACCGGGATCCTTGAGTGGGCCCTTAGGCTTTGTACTGTGTGCTTAACCCGGTGCGCCACCACCAGACCCCACCGTCTCAACATTTCTTAGTGTTTTAACACACCTGTCAGTCTTGGGGATTGGAGTGGACATGGCCAATTTCCCCCGGCCGTGCCCCATTAGTTCACACACACACACACACACCCCAAAAAAAAACCCTCAGGGGGAACCAGAGAGCCTGGGAGCCAGTGGTTGTAAACAGTTTTATTGATGGGGTGGGGGGTCAGTGAGGCAAACTCCAAGGAGGGTCCAGGACTACGAGGTCAAGGGGAGGTCACAAGGGAGACAGGTGGCGTGGGACCCTCTGGGGCTGTATTGACAGGGGGGCCCTCGCCTTCCCCGTGCCCCCCTCACCTTTCCCAGACCCCAGAGCACTTCAGGCATCTGCTCTTTAGAGCAGGGCCCCCACCCACAGCCCCCAACTTCCCTGCCTGAAACCCCCTCAAACTCCTACCCGGCACCTTGGAGGCCCCCCGGGCCGTCTGGAAGCCCTGCGTCGGCTCTGCCAACGCCCAGGCCTCTGGGGGCCCCCCCAGATCACACACAGACACAGGCAGCCACACTCACGCACACCTTCCCCCCTTCCCGGCCCTTTGCACACGAACATAGCATGCACACACACGCACACGCCCACACACGCCAGGAGCCTGGCTGGAGGGGGGAGGGGGGGACAAGACGGGAACCTTTCCTGGGGGGGGCGAGGAGGAGGAGGGAAGGGTGTGGGGAGAGGGGCTCGGATCTGCAGCTTAGCCCCTGTCCCTTGCATCCGCCACTTCCAGCCTCCCTGCACCCCCGCGCCCAGGCCCCGCCACCCCAGAACGGAGTTGTGCAATTTGTAAGAAAACTGCCCAGAAAGGCAGAGTAGGAAAAAACAAAATAAACTCCACGCGCAGAGGGTGCACCCCTCCCGCCCACCTGCCCCGCTTCCCGCACCCCCAGACGGCTTCAGTGTTCCTGGGGGCCTGGGGGCTTGTGCTTCCGTGTGGCGGAGGCGGGGAGCCCCCACACTGGGGTGTGGGGTGGGGGGTGCAGGTGGGGAGAGGAGGGTCTTGGGCATCCTCTCGGGGGTCCCCACTGGAGGGGCCCTGGTTTTCTGGCACCACCTTGACTTCATTGTTTCTTTTACTTTTCGGGGGTTCCCCCAGGCCTAGGGCACCGGGGGCGCAGTCCTGTCGGAGCCCCGGTAGGCCAGCAGGTGGGCCAAGTCCGAGCTGTGTCGCGGGTGCCGGGCGCGGTGGGGGTCCCCCGGCCGGGGCCCCCCGCTGTTGAAAGTGTGGGTGCGGCGCAGGGTGGCCGCGGCGGGGGGCGCAGGGGGCCTCCGCAGGCTGCCGGTGGGCGGGGGGCTCCAGCCCAGATCCGAGGGCCCGGTGGGCGCCGACACCACCCTGCGGCGGTCGGGGGTGGCCAGAGGCGTGAGGGCGAACTCGCCCCCCCGCAGGGTGCGCCCCGGGGCCCCCCGGGGGGGCGCGTGGAAGCGGCTGTCGGGGGGCGGCTGCTCTGGGGGCCCGGGGGGCTGCTCCGGGGGCGCCCGCAGCAGCAGGGAGGCGGCGGCCGCGGGGGCCAGGGGGGGCTCCCAGGCCCGGGGGGCCCCCAGGCCGTGTGCGTGGGGCCCCGGCGGGGCGGGCAGGCGCTTCTGGGGCAGCGGAGTCTGCTCGGGGGTGGGGAGCAGCCCCGCATCCAGGTCCTGGGGGGCCTGGCCGCTCCAGCCGTTCTGCATCAGGGGGGCCAGCAGGGTCTCGGGGGGCGCCCCCGGCCCCCGCGCCCCCGGCCCCCGCGCCCCCCGGCGCTCGTCCAGGCGGCTGACGCTGAGCACGGCCTCCCCAGCCTCCTTGTCCCTCCGACGAGCCAGCTCTCGCCGCTCCCGGAGCCCCACGAGCCAGCCCACGCTGAAGCCCGAGACCACGGCGCCCACCACGAAGGCCGCCACCGACGAGCTCACCAGCAGGTTCACTGACACCAGCCCCGCTCGCTCCTCAGACAGGCTGGCACGAAGGAGGCCTGGGGCAGGACCAGGGGTGGGGGGGACGGGGACGGGACGGGCACAGGGGGACAGGGATGGGGACAGTAACAGGAATGGGGGACAGGGGGGCAGGGATGGAGACAGGGGACAGGGGGACAGGATGGGAGACAAAAGGCAGTGGGATAAGTGATGGAAGACAGGGACAGGGGGCCAGGACAGGGTGTGGGGACAGGGGGCCAGGGAGACGGGACGGAGACAGGAGGTGGGGACGGGATGGAGGACAGGGACAGGGTGGGGAACAGGCGATGGGACACAGGTCAGGGGATGGAGAGATGGGGACAGGGGGACAGAGGACAGAGAGCCAGGTGAGTTTTGTTCAGCTCACCTGGACTGCCCATCTCCAGGCCCCACTCCACACTGCACCAGGGGAAGCTCTCAGGCTGGGTACTCTTTCCCTGTCTCTATGTGTCTCTAGCTGTCAGAAAATGCCGCCCCCTTCTGCCTCTCTCTGGCTTCTATCTCCCTGAAAAGAATAAAAGAAAAGGTTGGCTAAGTGGGGCCAGGTGGTGGTGCACCTGGTTAAGTGCTCACATTACAGTGCTCAAGGAACCGGGTTCAAAGCCAGCTCTCCACCCTAGGGGGGTCACTTCACAGACGGTGAAGCAGGTCTGCAGGTGTCTCTCTTTATCTTCCCCTCCCTATCTTCCCCTCCAGCCTCTCAGTTTCTCTCTGTCCTGCTCAATAAAATGGGAAATATGGCTGCTAAGAGCGGTGGATTCCTACTGCCGGCACTGAGCCCCAGCGATAACCCTGGAAGAAAAATAAATATCAGCACAGGTGCCAAAGAAATAGCTTCCTTAGGCAGTGCACGGCTTTCCCACATGTGAGACCCAGGTTCAAGCCCGGCACCCACCACATTAGAGGAATCTTCAGGACTGTGGTATCTCTCTCTCTCTGTCTTTAAAAGTCTGTCTACATGGGGCGGGGGTTTTGTGTATGCCACTCCCTACCGACTCTGCATTTTTTAATTCCCCTTTCAAATGCGCAGAGAAACAGGACCAGAGACAGCACTCCCTCGCTCTCCCACTCGGGAAGCTGCCCTCCACCATGTGGGGCCACGTGTGTGCTCTACCAGGTGCCTCCTTCTCAGGCTGACTCTTTTTCACCCTTTTCATTTCTGGTAGAGATAGAGACACACACACTACAGCACTCATCCATCATCCAAGGAGCTTCCCCTGGTGTTATGATATTCCCAGGTGGCACTGGGGCTCGAAGCCTGGGCCTCACCCATGGTGAGGGGGCAGTTTCTGTGGGCTTAGCCATCTTTTAGTCCTCTCTGTCTCTCTCAGAGATTCTGTCCTTCTGTCCCATGAATCTTCTGTTCTCTCAGTGTCTGTCTGTCTCTTGGTCTCTTTCTGTCTCCTGACATCTGTCTGTCCTCTCACACCTGCTGCTACCATAGTGGGGACCCCTGCCCTTCCAAAGCCCTCCCACTATGGGATATGAAGGGTAAAGAGTGAGCATGGGGTCCCCAAAGACCCCCCAAATGGAGGGTCCCCGCCCACTGCCCCCACGTACCTGTGCAGTCACCTAGACCTGAAGTGCTGGCCCCAGACACGTCTTGTTCAAATGTGGCTCTAGTGGGGATGGGGCAGGAGAGAGATGGGGTGAATGTCCTTCCCAGCCCCAGGGGCCCCCAAACCCACTTGGGCTCCCAGTACCTGGTGCCAGGGCTGAGGAAGATGCATGAGCCATCCGGGGCCCACCCGCAGTAGGGGTCCTGGCTGCCAATGCAGTTCCTAGGACAGAGGGGAGCCCAGGATCCATCAGCCCCCCCACCTCCCCTTCCCACTAAGAAGCTCTCTTGGTAAGTCTTTGTGGTGGGGAATCTTCAGCCTTTGTTTGACAGGTGACAAAAAAAAAAAAAACAGACTCAAGGTGGGAGTGAGGAGGAGCCTAGGCAGCTGTGAGCAGAAGGAGGAAGGGTTCTAGCATGGCAGACAAGAAGGGGTTCCCCCGACTCATCAGCCTGCTTCCTGGTCCTTGGCTCCGTTTCCCTGCAACGGCCACCAGAGGGCACCCGAGAGCACAGAAAGCAGGCCTACCAGATGCCTGTCGCTCCCACTCTGGCCACCAGATGGCATCTATGAGCCCCCACCTCCAGCCTTCACCACGCCAGATCTGTCCTACCCATGATGGCCACCAGAGGATGCCAGTGACTACACACTTGGTTCAGCATAGGCCTCGCAGTCTCTGCTCCCTCCAGCGACCACCAGAGGCCGCCTGTGAGCAACCAGACCAGGTCTCCTACTGCCTGTATTATGGCTCTGGCCACCAGATGGCCCCATGTGGGCGCCTAATGTAGAGAAGCTGTCATAGGCTCAGGTCCCCACAATGGCCACCAGAGGTCGCATGTGAGCACCAAAACAAGGCCTTCTGCCTGTCATTCCCACTGTGGCCACTAGATGGCCCCAAGTGATGCCAACTGTAGATAAGCCCTCAAGGGCCCAGATCTGTGCCAACCACAATGTCCACTACAGGGCACTTGTGAGCACTGAAAGCAGAACTACTGCCTGTCATTCCAGTTGTGACCCGTAGAGGGCACCTGTGAATTCCCAACTGGATTCTTTACCATGCCAGGTCTGCCCTACCCACAGTAGCCACCAGTGGGGGCCTGTGAGCACTGGCTCATGTCCCCTCACCAGGGCACCTGCTTTCCTTGGGGTCCCAGTCAAGTTCTCCCCGTGGCCCCCAGTCCTGCAAGCCCTACCTCCCTGCTCCCTCATCCCCAGACCCCACCCAGCACCCTTGTGCTTCTGCTGCCCCAGGACCTTTGCACAGATGGCACAACCTTAAGCTGCCCCCTCCCGGCCCACACACCCACCTCCCCTTAGCTCTCTGGCCCCCAAGCCCGCCCAGGAGGGGGTACACACTTCATGCACCCCGAGTGCTGCTGGCAACGAGCCACAGGCACCCGGACCACACAGCGGGGGAAGGCGGCCAGCAGGCCCCCCGAGGCCGCGTCCAACTCCAGGCTCAGCAGCCGTTGCCCGTTTTCGGCACCTCCGTTGTCCGGCCGACCGCACCTGGAGGGGAGAAGACCGGTGAGCACAAGGGGGTACCCCAACCCCTGCCCAGGTACCCCGTCAGGGCCAACCTGTCCGGCCGGTAGGTCTCGAACTCCTCCAGGAAGACGCTGGTCCCAGGGGAGCTGGCATTGGGCCGCACCAGGAACTTGAGCACCGTGCCCGCCTCCGAGCCCAGGAACAGCACTGTGTGGTTACCCCAGGGCCCGGCACTCACGTCCACTGCCACACGGGTCAGCTGGTGCCTGAGGAGGTGGGGAGCAGTCAGGCCTCAAAGCTAATTCACAGCAGGCAGGGTTGCCAGGGAGACCCCACTCTGCAGCCCCCCAGCCACTGTGTGTCACTCGTGCTCTTGAGACATGAAAGAAGAGACCCCACAGCCCTGCCCACCCTCCATGGGGCTCCCTGGGTGCTGTGCATGGTGCTGAGAGAGGAGAGACCCCACAGCCCTGCCCACCCTCCATGGGCTCCCTGGGTGCTGTGCAGGGTGCTGAGAGAGGAGAGACCCCACAGCCCTGCCCACCCTCCATGGGCTCCCTGGGTGCTGTGCCTGGTGCTGAGAGAGACCCCACAGCCCTGCCCACCCTCCATGGGGCTCCCTGGGTGCTGTGCCTGGTGCTGAGAGAGGAGAGACCCCACAGCCCTGCCCACCCTCCATGGGGCTCCCTGGGTGCTGTGCCTGGTGCTGAGAGAGGAGACACCCCACAGCCCTGCCCACCCTCCATGGGGCTCCCTGGGTGCTGTGCCTGGTGCTGAGAGAGGAGAGACCCCACAGCCCTGCCCACCCTCCATGGGGCTCCCTGGGTGCTGTGCCTGGTGCTGAGAGAGGAGAGACCCCACAGCCCAGCCCACCCTCCATGGGCTCCCTGGGTGCTGTGCCTGGTGCTGAGAGAGGAGAGACCCCACAGTCCTGCCCACCCTCCATGGGCTCCCTGGGTGCTGTGCCTGGTGCTGAGAGAGGAGAGACCCCACAACCCAGCCCACCCTCCATGGGCTCCCTGGGTGCTGTGCCTGGTGCTGAGAGAGGAGAGACCCCACAGCCCTGTCCACCCTCCATGGACTCCCTGGGTGCTGTCCATGGTGCTGAGAGAGGAGAGACCCCACAGCCCTGCCCACCCTCCATGGGCTCCCTGGGTGCTGTGCCTGGTGCTGAGAGAGGAGAGACCCCACAGCCCTGCCCACCCTCCATGGGGCTCCCTGGGTGCTGTGCCTGGTGCTGAGAGAGGAGACACCCCACAGTCCTGCCCACCCTCCATGGGCTCCCTGGGTGCTGTGCATGGTGCTGACAGAGGAGAGACCCCACAGCCCTGCCCACCCTCCATGGGCTCCCTGGGCGCTGTGCCCCATGTCCCTGTGCCCGTTCCGTCCCCGGGTCCCACCTCAGCAGGGTGCGCACAATCCAGGGCGTGTGGCCCAGGGCGGGCACAGCCTGCTCCATGAGCGGGTGGGTCTTGACAAAGCTGAGGATGTCATCGGGAAAGTCGCTGGACGTGTTGAACTGCATCCCGGGCGCCGCGCAGCAGCCGGGGCTGGGGGGGTGCAGTCAGGGTGCTGAAGATCCCCACGGCATCCCTGCCGGGGGGGGGGGGGTGGGCCGGGAAGAGGGGGAGGGAGGAGCAGGGGGTAGGGGCTCACCGCGGCCGCGGCACCTGCTCCTCCGGCACCGCCGTCCAGATGGACTCGGGCGACTTCTGCTCCCGGAAGCGGCCGTCGAAGGCGGCGGCCACCTGTGCCATGTCGAAGGCACACACGGCCGAGCCTGGGATGCTGCGAGGGTGGGCGGGCGGGGTGAGCGGGACCCAGGGTGGACAGGGTCAGGATGGGGAGGAGGAGGAAGGGGTGGGAGGTGGGGGAGAGGGGGCCCCCAGCCCCGGCCTAGCCCCCAGGGAGCCCCCAGCCCCGGCCCCCCACGCACCTGTTGGCGGGCGTGGAGAACACGGCCAGCACGGCGGGCCGCCCGCCCAGGCTGAGCACACCCGTCACAGCCTGCAGCACGTTGAAGTAGAAGTGCGCGTCCCCCGGCACCGAGCAGTTGAGCCGCGCCTTGAGGAACGACGTCCACTGCTTCTCCAGCACCCGCGGGGACCCTCCCGCGTCGTTCTTGCACACGCGGCCCACGCGCGACACCACCACCTGCACGCGGCAGGAGACAGGGCTGACACGCCGCGCACGCACGTGGGGCACGTGGGCGGGGACGGGGACAGACAGACAGTCAAAGGACAGATGAGAGGGAAGAAGGGACGGAGAGACGGAAGGATGGATGGACGGATGGATGGGAGGAAGGAAGGAAGGATAGAAGGATAGGTGGATGGATGGGAGGAAGCAAGGATAGATGGATTGAAAGATGGAAGGAAGGATGGAAGGATGGATGGATGGGAGGAAGGAAGGACGAAAGGATGAATGGAAGGAAGGATGGATGGATGGAAGGAAGGATGGATGGATGGGAGGAAGGATGGATAGGTAGGAGGAAGGAAAGAAGGAATGGAAGGATGGATGGATGGAAGGATGGATGGATGGATGGATGGATAAGAAGAAAGAAGGATGGATGGATGGACCGATGGACAGATGGGTGTGTGGGTGGGTGATGGATGGGGGGGTGGCAGAAAGTCTGAGCTGACGGATGGCAGCAGGGCGAGTGGGTGTCTGTGGACGGACAAGAGAACACGAGTGGGTGGCTCCGGGGCTGGGGCTGGGGGTGGCGGGGGCCGGAGAGAGACAGACAGAGTAGGTGTGCTGGATGGACGGGTGGGTGGCGCCAACCCAGCCCCAGAACCTGTGTGTCAGCCCCCAACATGGCTGTCCCAGCCCGACACTCCTGGCCCCGCCCACAAGGCCCCGCCCACACCTTCTCCAGGTAGCTGAACTCCATGGCGACTTCCCGGAAGAAGAAGTAGATGTGGCTACCCCACTCCACCGCGTGCACGAAGAAAGGCTCTGCAGGAGAGGGGGCCTGACGTGAGGAAAGGCGACGCTGGGGGTGCCTGGGGGCTTTGACAGTGAAGGGGGGACTGGAGCTGATTACCCAAGCACAAGTAGACTCGTTTTTTTTTTCTGTGGGGGGAGCCACATCAGAACCCTAAAGTCACCTGTCTACCCCCACCACAAAAAAAATAAAGGGGGTCGGGCGGTGGCGCAGCGGGTTGAGCGCAGGTGGCGGAAAGCGCAGGGACCAGCACAAGGATCCCGGTTCGAGCCCCCGGCTCCCCACCTGCAGGGGAGTCGCTTCACGGGCGGTGAAGCAGGTCTGCAGGTGTCTGTCTTTCTCTCCCCCTCTCTGTCTTCCCCTCCTCTCTCCATTTCTCTCTGTCCTATCCAACAACGAATTGCGTCAACAAGGGCAATAATAATAACCACAACGAAGCTACAACAAGGGCAACAAAAGGGGGAAAAAATGGCCTCCAGGAGCGGTGGATTCATGGTGCAGGCACCGAGCCCAGCAATAACCCTGGAGGAGGAAAAAAAAGAAAAAGAAAAAGAAAATAAAAAGAAAATACCATCTGTATTTCTAGCACCTTCCTCACTCCATCATAACTCGTCTGGTACTCTTATTTTGGTGGGGAGATTTGCTCACCACATACCTCTGAACCACTTGGAGTCATGCTTCACGGTGCGTAGGGTGGGCCGGTCCCCAAGGCTGCGGTAGATTACAGCATCAATGGCCAGGAAGTCGGTCACCGTGGCTGTGAACAACATCCTGTCTGGATGGGGATGGGGAGAAGGTGCTGTGCCTGGTGCTGAGAGAGGAGACACCCCACAGCCCTGCCCATCCTCCATGGGCTCCCTGGGTGCTGTGCAGGGTGCTGAGAGAGGAGAGACCCACAGCCTGCCCACCCTCCATGGGCTCCCTGGGTGCTGTGCATGGTGCTGAGAGAGGAGAGACCCCACAGCCCTGCCCACCCTCCATGGGGCTCCCTGGGTGCTGTGCCTGGTGCTGAGAGAGGAGAGACCCCACAGCCCTGCCCACCCTCCATGGGCTCCCTGGGTGCTGTGCATGGTGCTGAGAGAGGAGAGACCCCACAGCCCTGCCCACCCTCCATGGGCTCCCTGGGTGCTGTGCAGGGTGCTGAGAGAGGAGAGACCCCACAGCCCTGCCCACCCTCCATGGGCTCCCTGGGTGCTGTGCCTGGTGCTGAGAGAGGAGAGACCCCACAGCCCTGCCCACCCTCCATGGGCTCCCTGGGTGCTGTGCCTGATGCAGAGAGAGGAGAGACCCCACAGCCCTGCCCACCCTCCATGGGCTCCCTGGGTGCTGTGCCTGGTGCTGAGAGAGGAGAGACCCCACAGCCCTGCCCACCCTCCAAGGGCTCCCTGGGTGCTGTGCCTGGTGCTGAGAGAGGAGAGACCCCACAGCCCTGCCCACCCTCCATGGGGCTCCCTGGGTGCTGTCCATGGTGCTGAGAGAGGAGAGACCCCACAGCCCTGCCCACCCTCCATGGACTCCCTGGGTGCTGTGCCTGGTGCTGAGAGAGGAGACACCCCACAGCCCTGCCCACCCTCCATGGGCTCCCTGGGTGCTGTGCATGTGCTGTCATTGGTGCTGGGGCTCAAACCCAGGGCCTCACCCCCAGCAAAACCTGACTGTCTACCCCTCCCCTTTTTCCTGCACTGGAGCAGATAGCTCAGTGGGTAGATTAGGGCCTGCAAGTCATTTGTGGCGTGACCTTGGCAGCCTCACCAGCCAGAAGGCTCTGGAAGCCCCCGGCCCAGCCCAAGCCCACCCACGGGGGGCCAGTTCCCCACCCTCAGAAGCCCCGGAAGCGTGTCCAACACCACCTTCGCTCGTACCTGGCCCAGGGTTCCAGGAAGACACTCACCAGAGAAGAGGGCGACGTTCGCGTGCTTGGGGTCATAGGGACAGCGGGCCATCCCGCTAATATTGTCCCCAAGGGGCTGCAGCGTGTCCATCTGTGGGGCACAGGGTGGGGTGGGGAGGGGAAGGACAGAATCTGAGTGACAGAACGGCCTGACTCTCCCTGGGGCGGGGTCTGTGTGAGCCATCTAGCCTTCTCCGGAAGTTTCCTCCTGAACTCAGGGGAATCGCGTGGAGAGGGCAAGCCAGGAGGGCTTCCTGGAAGGGGAGGAAATGTGGCTCTGGGGCGGGGGGGAGGGGGTAGCAGGTGGAGGGGAGGGCCTGGCGCAGGCAGAGCTCTGCAGAGGAGTCGGGCACTCACGCTGTAGTTGGCGCACACCGGGTTGAAGGCATTGGAGCCACACACGAAGAGCGTAGAATCATCCCGAAGCAGCAGCACCTTCACGAAGTTCCGACACTCGCCCTGCAAAGGGGAGCGGGGGTGTGGCCACCGTGGGGGCGTGGCCAGGGAGAAGGGCTGGGATAGGTCAGAGTGTAGGCAGGGGGTGGGGTCAGGGTGGAGGCGGCCGAGGCGGGGCCAGAGGTAGGCTGCGATAAGCCAGGGGGCGGAGTCAGACCAGAAGGAGCTCCGTTGGGAGAGGTCAGGAAGGCGGGCGTGGCCGGGCCAGAGGCCCGTGATAGGTCAGGGTGCTAGCGGTGGGCAGAGCCAGTTCTGATAGGGGTCTTGGTGGGCGGGGCCAGGAATGTGACCGTGGCCAGGCCAGAGGGCTGTGACAGGTCAGGAAGCCGGCAGTGGGTGGGGCCAGGGCGGATTGGGGGCCTTGGTGGGAGGGGCTAGGTAGGTGGGCGTGGCAACGGCGACATGGGGGGGGCTCAGTGAACCCCCACTCACCTCCTGCTTCCCCTTCATCCGACACACGTTGATGTCACTGGGGTTGGACCGCCAGGTGAGTTTCTGGAGGGGTGCAGGGAGGAATTGGTGAGGTGGGAAGGGGCCCCCACAGTTCTAGGAACCCCCCTTTCTGGGCACCCATCTTGCGCCCCCAAGTTCTGGGCCTCCCTGCCTGTTCTGCTCACCCGTTGGTACCGCAGCTCCGAGGAAGTGGGGGGATCCAGCTCCACCCGGTACAAGTTGTCCCTGGGGAGGGGGTGGGCTGGGTGAGAGAGGCGGGCACCCCACCACCACCCCCTGCTGACCCGGGCAGGCATCGCCCAGAGCCCCCCGTACCTGTCTCCGATGAACAGCGTCCGGTTGACCCTCAGGACCCGCTGGATGTTAAGGTCCTCGGCATCCGGGGAGGGGTGCGGGCGTCCCGGCCCGCTGCCCACGAACACTGGGTACTGGCTCAGGTCTGGGGTGCGCGGGGAGGGCCGGGAAGGCTTGTGATCCAGGGCCGGAGGAACCCCCGGGAGGAGGGGTCAGCAAACCCAACTGGGACGCTAGACCCTCCCTGCACACCCCCATCCCCGCCTGCGCCCCTAAACTCACAGTCGCTGGAGGCCACACTGAGGGGGGGCGGTTCCTCTGGGAACAGGCCATGGGCACCCCCCAGGAGCAGCAGTAGCAGCAGCAGCAGCAGAGGCGCCGGGCGGGGTGGGGGCGCTGCTGGGGTCTGCATGGCGAGGGCAGGGCGGCGGGAGGGGGCACCTGCGCAGGGGCGGGGCGGGGTGGTCGGCCTGCAGTTCCGGGAGCCACCCGCAGAGGGCGCACACGAGCCACAGGCCAGCTAAGTCCCAGAAAAGTCCAAATTAAAACATGAAAAAAACAGGGAGCAGAAGCAGCTGTGTTTCTCTCCTCTCCACTCCTCTCCTCTCCCGGGTCAACTAGGAATACTAAAGGACACCACCGGGGACCGCAACAAGACAGGACTAGAATGACTTCAGGAACCCACCAAACCACCCGTGAGTGCAAACACGTGTAGCTTGTGGACAGAAGGGAGCCTAGGGAGAGATTAAGTGGGTGGTAACAGTCCGGCAGTTTACCACTTGAGACACCACCTCCAGTCTGTTTCATCAACAAAAAGATGGCTGGAGGGAGGAGAGGACTCCACTAAGACTCAACAAATGCAACTGTGAGTCTCCATTGCTGCTGCCCTCAGAATATGGGGCAGTGGCAGGGAGGCACGAGGCTGACACCAGGGGACAGAGAACTAACCAGGAAACTCAGGAGAAGATCTATACCTCGGTGGTATAGCGGTGGGGCAGTGAAAGTCTCTTTGCATAACCACTGGATTATCTCTGCCCACCCTACTTTATCTCTTGGTCAGGAGTGAGGGATTAAGCTAAGAAGCCTACTTATACTCTAAAAGCCCTCAGGCTCCCATAGCCTACAGGGAAGAAAAAGAACAAAAGAGGCTTTTAAGACACTGAGCTCCAAATCAGGGATTAAAATATTGAAACAACTGTCAATTTCCACAACTGTGAACCCTTTAATCACCTTACTTAGAAACAAGTCAATCCAGGCAAGAGTGATCAGTAATTTGAAAAGTACTGAGAGAGGGACCTCATAACATACTATATAAAATGGTTAAACCAACAAGAAGAAATATTGGAGAAATCAATCAGGACAAAAGCCCCACTAAAAGCCCCCCAAAGGGTGAAGTACAAAATAATGAGGTCAACATCCAAACACTAGTTAAAGAAATAATCACAGGAGTGAGTAAAGAGTTTGAAAGAATTGTCATCAGAAATGCAGAAACAACAAATGAGACTCTGGAAGAAAACACTAATTATCTCAAGATTATTAGAGAGCTGGAAGCTGAAATAGCTGAGCTAAGAACACAACTAGTTGAACAAGCTAAAACAGTATCAGAACAGGGTAACAAAATAGATGAACTCCAGAAAACAATAGAGGAGAGAGAAAATAGAATAGATGAAGCTAAAGACAGAATTAGCAAGATCGAGGATGAATTAGAGACACCTAAAATGAAGTAAGAGATCTCAAAAAGAGATTAAGAGGTACTGAAAACAACAACAGAAACCTATGGGATAACTTCAAAAGAAATAATGTACACATTATTGGCTTCCCAGAGGAAGACAGAGAGGGAGGGGAAGAAAACATTCAAGACATAATACCTGAGAACTTCTCTAGTGTAGACAACATAAAAGATATAAAGGTTCAAGAAGCCCAGAGGGTCCCAAACAGAATTAACCCAGTCTTAAAGGCACCAACACACATCATATTGAGACTGGAAAGTAATAAGGATAAAGAAAGGATCCTGAAGACTGCAAGAGAAAAACAAAGAGTTACCTTCAGAGGAAAACCCATAAGATTAGCAGCAGACTTCTCCACATAAACACTACAGGCCAGAAAAGAATGGCAAGATATCTATCGAGTGCTCAATGAAAAAAAAAAGTCTTTTAACCAAGACTACTGTATCCTGCTAGACTGTAATTCAGACTAGATGGAGGCATAAAGACCTCAGACAAGCAACAGCTGAAAGAATCAACTATCACCAAGTCTGCCCTGAAAGAAGTTTTGAAAGGTCTCCTATAAACAGTCAGACCACCATAAATATGCTATCAGAACACTCTAAAAATCTACAAGAATGGCATTAAAATATCTCAATCTTTGATATCAAGAAATGTCAATGGCCTGAATTCACCTATTAAAAGGCACAGAGTAGGAAGATAGACCAAAAAACACAACCCAACAATATGCTGTCTACAGGAAACCCACCAAACTCAACAAGACAAACACAGACTCAAAGTGAAAGGATGGAAAGCTATCATAAAAGCCAATGGCCCACAAAAAAGGGCAGGAACAGATATTCTCATATCTGACATGAAAGTCTTTAAAATAAATAAAATTTAAAAAGATAGGGATGCAGACTACTTAATGCTCAGTGGATCAGTCAGTCAAGAGGACACAACAATTATTAACATCTATGCACCCAATGAGAAGCCATCTAAATACATCAAATATCTACTGAAAGAGCTACAGAAATACATTAACAGCAGCACAGTCATAGTAGGGGACTTCAACACCCCACTTGACAGATTATCCAGGCAGAAAATCAGTAAAGACATGAGGCAGCTAAATGAGGAGATAGATAAACTAGAACTATTGAATATTTTCAGAGTCATTCATCCCAAGAAACTGGAATACACATTTTTACTCAAGTCCACATGGGTCATTCTCAAGGATAGACTATATGTTAGGCCACAAAGACAGCATCAGCTTCTATGAAGCCAACATCACTTTGATACCAAAAGCAGACAGGGACACAACCAAAAAAGAAAACTACAAACCATTATCTCTGATGAACATAGATGCTAAAATATTGAACAAAATTCTAGCCAACCAGATACAGCAGTATATTAAAAAGATTGTTCATCATGACCAAGTGGGGTTTATCCCAGGCATGCAAGGTTGGTTTAATATACATAAATCAATCAATGTGATCCACCACATCAACAAAAGCAAGACCAAAAACCACATGGTCATATCAATAGATGCAGAGAAAGCCTTTGACAAAATACAACATCCCTTTATGATCAAAACACTACAAAAAACAGGAATAGATGGAAGATTCCTCAAGATAGTGGAGTCTATATATAAACCTACAGCCAACATCATACTTTTTGGTGAAAAAGTGGAAGCATTTCCCTCAGATCAGGTACTAGACAGGGCTGCCCACTATCACCATTACTATTCAACATAGTGTTGGAAGTTCTTGCCATAGCAGTCAGACAGGCGCAAGGAATTTAAGGGATACAGTTTGGAAGAGAAGTCAAACTCTCCCTATTTGCAGATGACATGATAGTATACATAGGAAAACCGAAGGAATCCAGCAAGAATCTTTTGGAAATTATCAGGCAATACAGTAAGGTGTCAGGCTACAAAATTAACATTCAGTGCAAAGCACAAGGACCAGTGTAAGGATCCCAGTTCAAGCCACCGGCTGCCCACCTGCAGGGAAGTCACTTCACAAGCGGTGAAGCAGGTCTGCAGGTGTCTGTCTTTCTGTCCTCCTCTCTGTCTTCCCCTCCTCTCTCCATTTCTCTATGTTCTATCCAACACAATGACAATAGTAGCTACAACGATAAAACAACAAGGGCAACAAAAGGAAATAAATTGCAAGGAAATTTTATGATTAAATAAAAAATAATTTAAAAAATTAACATTCAAAAGTCAGTGGCATTCCTCTATGCAAACATTAAGTTAGAGGAAGTTGAAATCTAGAAATCAACTCCTTTTACTATAGCCACAAAACCAATAAAGTATCTAGGAATAAACCTAACCAAAGAAGTGAAAGACTTGTATACTGAAAATTATGAGTCACTACTCAAGGAAATTGAAAAAGACACAAAGAAGTGGAAAGATATTCCATGTTCATGGGTTGGTAGAATTAACATCATCAAAATGAATATACTACCCAGAGCCATCTACAAATTTAATGCTATCCCCATCAAGATCCCAACCACATTTTTTAGGAGAATAGAACAAATGCTACAAATATTTATCTGGAACCAGAAGAGACCTAGAACAATCTTGAGAAGAAAGAACAGAACTGGAGGCATCACACTCCCAGATCTCAAATTGTATTATAGGGCTGTTGTCATCAAAACTGCTTGGTACTGGAACATGAATAGGCACACTGACCAGTGGAATAGAACTGAGAGCCCAGAAGTGAGCCCCTACACCTATGGACATCTAATCTCTGACAGAGGTGCCCAGACTATTAAATGGGGAAAGCAGAGTCTCTTCAACAAATGGTGTTGGAAAAAAATGGGTTGAAACATGCAGAAGAATGAAACTGAACCACTATATTTCACCAAATACAAAAGCAAATTCCAAGTGGATCAAGGACTTGGATGTTAGACCAGAAACTATCAGATATTTAGAGGAAAATATTGGCAGAATTCTTTTCTGCATAAATTTTAAAGACATCTTCAATGAAATGAATCCAATTACAAAGAAGACTAAGGCAAGTATAAACCTATGGGACTACATCAAATTAAAAAGCTTCTTCACAGCAAAAGAAACCACCACCCAAACCAAGAGACCCCTCACAGAATGGGAGATCTTTACATGCCATATATCAGACAAGAGGCTAATAACCAGAATATATAAAGAACTTGCAAATCTCAACAACAAGACAACAAATAACCCCATCCAAAAATGGGGGGAGGACATGGACAGAAAATATTCACCACAGAAGAGATCCAAAAGGCCGAGAGACACATGAAAAAATGCTCCAAGTCTCTGATTGTCAGAGAAATGCAAATCAAGACAACAATGAGATACCACTTCACTCCTGTGAGAATGTCATACATCAGAAAAGGTAACAGCAGCAAATGCTGGAGAGGGTGTGGGGTCAAAGGAACCCTCCTGCACTGATGGTGGGAATGTCAGTGGATCCAGCCTCTGTGGAGAACAGTCTGGAGAACTCTCAGAAGGCTAGAAATGGACCTACCCTATGATCCTGCAATTCCTCTCCTGGGGATAGATCCTAAGGAACCCAACACACCCATCCAAAAAGATCAGTGTACACATATGTTCTTAGAAGCACAAATTGTAATAGCCAAAACCTGGAAGCAACCCAGGTGTCCAACAACGGATGAGTGGCTGAGAAAGTTGTGGTATATATACACAATGGAATACTACTCAGCTATAAAAAAATGATGACTTCACCATTTTCAGCCAATGTTGGATGGAGCTTGAAAAATTCATGTTGAGTGAAGTAAGTCAGAAACAGAAGGATGAATATGGGATGATCTCACTCTCAGGCAGAAGTTGAAAAACAAGATCAGAAGAAAAAACACAAATAGAACCTGAACTGGAATTGGCGTGTTGCACCAAAGTTAAGACTCTGGGTGGGGGGTGGGGAGAATACAGGTCCAAAAATGATGACAGAGGACCTAGTGGGGGTTATATTGTTATATGGAAAAATGAGAAATGTTATGCATGTACAAACTATTATATTTACTGTCGAATATAAAACATTAATTCCCCAATAAAGAAATTTTAAAAAATTTTAAAAAATGAAAAACAAACACACAAAACAAACCAGACTGACAGCCCTGAAAACAGTCTTCCTGGCCCTGAGTGGTCACTCGGGACCAGCTCCTGGCATTGTAGAGAAATCTCAGGACACAGCTTCTCCTAGATTAAAAAAAAAAAAAAGGCCACCAAACCCAAAGGTGGATCGAAAACTTCAAAATGAATAAACAGGAAACGCAAATAAATAACAAGTCCAGATCTGATCTGAGGATCCTGAATGTTAAGGAGGAGCGTAAGAAATTCACATTATCCGGGCTGGGTAGTGGCACAAGTGACCAAGCACACATATTACAATACAGAAGGACCCGGGTTCGAACCCCCAGCTCCCACCTGCAGAGGGGAAGCTTCACGAGTGGCGAAGCAGGGCTGCAGGAGTCTCTCTCCCTCTGTGTCTCCCCCTCCCCTCTTGGTTTCTGGCTGTCCCTATCCAATAAATAAATAAAGATAATAAAATTTAAAAAAAGAAATTCAGATTATTAGGCGACTCACCCATTCGAAATTCAAAGAAGCCAAGGTTAAGTCCATTAAAGCCAAGAGAAATAAAGGAAGAACCAAAAAAAAAAAAGAGAGAAAAGTAAAATCTCATCTCAGAAATGGATTGAATAGTTCTCACTGGGCTGTCAAGCCTGCAATCCCAAGTTCAAGCCCCGGCATGGCATGTACCAGGGAGCCACTCTGCTTCTCTCCCTCAATAATAAGTCAAATAAGACAAGGTTTATTTAAATAAAAAGAATGCTGAGTATGAGTGTGATCACAGATACCTCTCAGGTCTTTTTAAAAAAGAATCTTAGTGGTCCAGGAGGTGGCGCAGTGGATAAAGCGTGAGGTCCTAAATTCAGTCCCTGCCAGCACATACACCAGAGTGATGTCTGGTTCTTTCTCTCTCTCCTCACATCTTTCTCACTAATAAATAAGTAAAATCTTAAAAAAGAAAGAAAGCCGAGACATTTCCTAGCTGCTTAAAAAAATCTTAGTAAGCTCAAACCAAATGTACTTATTATTTTTATTTATTTATTTTATTTTATTTTTACAGAGCTGAGCCCTCACACATGATTTTGTCACGCTTTAGAACGCTTTTTCATTCAGGCAGAGAGAGAGAGGGAGAGAGGGAGAGAGAGATGGAGAAGAAGAAGGAGGAGGAGAAGGAGAGAGAGAGAGAAAGGCGACAACCCTGGAGCTTCCCCCCACACCTCAGCACCTCCCTTGTGGTGCCAGGGCTGGAACCTGGGCAGTGCACATGTCAAAGTGTACGTTCTGACAAGGAGTTATCTCCCTATCCTTCATGTCCATTTTGAAAATAAAAAGCAAGGGAGCCAGGGAGACAGCACAGGGGTTCTGCAAAAAGACTCTTCTGCCTGAGGCTCTGAGGTCCCAGTTTCGAACCCCAGCTCCACCATCAGACAGAGTTGAGCAGGGCTCTGGGAAATTTGTTTGTTGGTTGGTTTAAAAAAGGGGTCAGGAGATAGCTGGCTTAGTAGAGCATACTCTTAGTCATACAGGAGCACCCAGCCCCACACGGAGCACCACACGCACACACGCACACACATGCACACACGCACGGAGGGAGCTTCAAGAGCAGTGAAACAGTGCCGGGAATCTTCCCTCCTCTGCCTCTGTCTCTCACTCTGCAGAACAAGAAGAAGAAGGAGAAACAGCAGCAGCTCTGGCAGCAAAATCGATAAACAGACTTGTAAACACATACAAATAATAAAGAAAAGGGAGTCGGGCGGTAGCGCAGCGGGTTAAGCGCAGGTGGCTCAAAGCGCAGGGACCGGCGTAAGGCCCCCGGTTCGAGCCCTGGCTCCCCACCTGCAGGGGAGTCGCTTCACGGGCGGTGAAGCAGGTCTGCAGGTGTCTGTCTTTCTTTTTTTTTTTTTTAATATTTATTTTATTTATTTATTCCCTTTTGTTGCCCTTGTTGTTTTATTGTTGTCGTTGTTGGATAGGACAGAGAGAAATGGGGAGAGGAGGGGAAGACAGAGAGGAGGAGAGAAAGACAGACACCTGCAGACCTGCTTCACCGCCTGGGAAGCGACTCCCCTGCAGGTGGGGAGCCGGGGTTCGAACCGGGGTCCTTATGCCGGTCCTTGTGCTTTGCGCCACCTGCGCTTAACCCGCTGCGCTACAGCCCGACTCCCAGGTGTCTGTCTTTCTCCCCCCCTCTGTCTTCCCCTCCTCTCTCCATTTCTCTCTGTCCTATCCAACAACGACAACATCGATAACAACAACAATAATAACTACAACAATAGAACAAGGGCAACATAAGGGAATAAAGTATTTTTTAAAAATTTTATTTGTGAGAAAGATAGGAGGAGAGAGAAAGAACCAGACATCACCCTGGCACATGTGCTGCTGGGGATCGAACTTGGGACCTCATGCTTGAGAGTCCAAAGCTTTACCGCTGCGCCACCTCCCGGACCACATAAATAAAATATTTTTAAAAAAATAATAAAAAAACACAAATGAATTCATGGACAAGAAAATAAACACTTCTAAGACTTGACCTTCATTGGGAAAAGACTAAGAATTCTGCACCACTCGGATCTATGAACAGCCCTCGTCCCCTGTGCCTCAGAAGATCTAAGTCAAGGAATCACAAATCACTTTGAAAATAATAATAACAAGAACATATTTTTTTGTAAAGAAACACCCAGTTGGCAAATAAATGATGACCCCACCATGAAAATCGACTTCAGAGCCCTGAAGCCCCTCCAAGGGAGTCACAGACCACACTGTCCAGCCACCCCCCCAGACTCAAAATCCCAGAGCAATATGCCCTCCCCACCCCCGGGTTCGGGCCCCCAGCCCCCCCACCTGCAGGGAGAAACTTCCTGAGCGGTGGAGCAAGGCTGCAGGTGTCTCTGTCTCTCCACCCCCTCTCGATTTCTGCCTGTCTCTCTCCAATAATGATAATGGAAGCAAAAGAGTCCATCCCCTCCCACAGAGTGATCTAACATCTAAGCACAGAAATCTGAAATCGATACCCCTGTCCACCTTGCCAGTAATAATAACAACAATAACAACGCAAGGACCCTGTGGGTTTGGCCTTTGAAAAGCCAAAAGAGGGGGAGAGATCTGGGGCGGAACTCACCCAATGCAGGGCACTTGGCCTGGTCTGCCCGGCCCCTGGATTCCCCACCGTCCTAGATGTTAAGTGACAGCGGGAAATTTGGCCCAGCCCCCCAACCCAGAAGGTCTGGTGCGACCCTGCGCTTCTAGGATTTGTGACCAGACAGCCCGGACTCCGCGCGTCTGGTTCCTTCAGTGTTTTCTGTTCAGCTCCTCCCTCTCTCCACAGCCGTGAGTGGCTCCCGGGGACCCCCCGGCCTGGCCCCCCAAAACAGCTGAGCCCAGCCGCTGCAGAGGCCCTGGAGCAAAATGACGCCATAGGGACCCCTTCCAGCCTGGTTAGGACTATGGTAACTGCTGTCGTTGTTGTTACTCAGCTGTGATGGAGTTGTCCAGAGGCAGACAGACCCCAGCACCGAACCTTTCTCCAGTGAAGAGGGGGCTGGGATCGAACCTGGGTCACACGCGGGGCAAAGCAGTGCCGTCCCGGTGTGATCAGACGAGACTTTTAGCCCTGAGATAACAGCACAGAAAGTCCACGCTCGGCCCACTGCGCCTTCCCAGGCATAATAATCCTACGACGATTATTAGAAAGGTTTTATTTAATTTTTAAAAAATTTTTAATATTTATTTATTTTCCCTTTTGGTACCCTTTTTTATTATTGTTGTAGTTATTGTTGATGTCGTTGTTATTGGATAGGACAGAGAGAAATGGAGAGAGGAGGGGAAGACAGAGAGGGGGAGAGAAAGACAGACACCTGCAGACTTGCTTCACCGCCTGTGAAGCGACTCCCCTGCAGGTAGGGAGCCGGGGGCTCGAACTGGGATCCTTATGCCAGTCCTTGAGCTTTGCACCACGTGTGCTTAACCTGCTGCACTACCGCCAGACCCCCATAAAGTTTTTCTTCTAAGGAGCTGAATTCAGGACCTAGTGTGTGTGGGGGGGATACTGACGAGTGCCTTCCCCGGCCTGATTTTATTGTTGTTGTTGTTTAAAAAAAAAAAATTCCAGAGTCTTCCCCCTTGGAAAACCTGGCATGCAAATCTTTCCGAGCTCAGATACCACATCCAGGAAGGCTTCCAGGATTGCCTTGACTTTGTGATGATGACACAGGCAAAGAGAATCTCATGACCTCTGGCCCCTGGTTCTTGTTAGAGGGACCCAGGTCGGCCTTGCCCCTTGCCTCAGTTTAGCCCTCAGTCCAGGGTGACCGAAGGCCTCAGAACAACCCCCCCACACACACACACACACACACTCACCCCCCCCCCTGCGTTCCCAAAACCATCTGCTTTTTGTCCGTGAAACTTGAGCCAGCAGCCGCCTGGCGCCTGGTAGCTAGAACAGCCCCGCCACCTGCCCTGGCACCTGGTCAGTGGGACCCCTGACTCCTCCTGGCTGGGGAGCAGAATGGCCTGGGACCCCCTCCCACCCAGACCCCCAAGAGAACCTGGCATTCAAGTTCTTGGATTCTTGCACACCTCTTCCAGGAAGCCCACCCAGATGGGCTCCCAGGACCTCATGTCGTCCTCCCTGGGAATGTCCTTGCCTGCACGCTGTCATTGTCATGGGTTCAAACTTCCTTGTCCCACTGGAATTTCTTTAGATAGGGTGTCACATCCGTTCTAGGGCCTCCACCACTCCCCCCACCCCTACCCTCCAGGACTGCAGTCTAAATTGCTTTGAGAGAGAGAGAGAACGAGAGGGAGGAACGGAGGGAGGGACGGACACACACACACACACACACACACACACACACACACAGAGAAAAGCAGCCAGGGATCTTCCCCAGATGCTCTGGGTCTCCCATGTGGTTTCAGGGCTCAAACCTGGGCCTGGCACAAGGAGAGGCAGAGGAGTGGGATTATGTCTAGTCACTGAAGTCCCAAAACGACAGCGGCCACCAGAGGGCGCCCTGAACACAGAGCCAGTTCTGCAGCTTACAACCCTCCATGGCTCCCACCTTCCCCCAGCCTGATCCTGGGAGAGCCTGATCAGCCTGATCCTGACAGAGGCTCCACCCCAGGCTGCCGGGAACATGCCTGCCTGAGGCCCCTGGTTCAAATCCTGCAGAATCTTCTGGCCATTCACTTTTTATTTCTTATAAATGGAGAGACAGAGACACACACAGAGAGAAAGAGAGACCCACAGCCCTGCCCACCCTCCATGGGCTCCCTGGGTGCTGTGCCGGGTGCTGAGAGAGGAGAGACCCCACAGCCCTGCCCACCCTCCATGGGCTCCCTGGGTGCTATGCAGGGTGCTGAGAGAGGAGAGACCCCACAGCCCTGCCCACCCTCCATGGGCTCCCTGGGTGCTGTGCCTGGTGCTGAGAGAGGAGAGACCCCACAGCCCTGCCCACCCTCCATGGGCTCCCTGGGTGCTGTGCCGGGTGCTGAGAGAGGAGAGACCCCACAGCCCTGCCCACCCTCCATGGGGCTCCCTGGGTGCTGTGCCTGGTGCTGAGAGAGGAGAGACCCCACAGCCCTGCCCACCCTCCATGGGCTCCCTGGGTGCTGTCCATGGTGCTGAGAGAGGAGAGACCCCACAGCCCTGCCCACCCTCCATGGGGCTCCCTGGGTGCTATGCAGGGTGCTGAGAGAGGAGAGACCCCACAGCCCTGCCCACCCTCCATGGGCTCCCTGGGTGCTGTGCAGGGTGCTGAGAGAGGAGAGACCCCACAGCCCTGCCCACCCTCCATGGGGCTCCCTGGGTGCTGTGCCTGGTGCTGAGAGAGGAGAGACCCCACAGCCCTGCCCACCCTCCATGGGGCTCCCTGGGTGCTATGCAGGGTGCTGAGAGAGGAGAGACCCCACAGCCCTGCCCACCCTCCATGGGCTCCCTGGGTGCTGTGCAGGGTGCTGAGAGAGGAGAGACCCCACAGCCCTGCCCACCCTCCATGGGCTCCCTGGGTGCTGTCCATGGTGCTGAGAGGAGAGACCCCACAGCCCTGCCCACCCTCCATGGGCTCCCTGGGTGCTGTGCAGGGTGCTGAGAGAGGAGAGACCCCACAGCCCTGCCCACCCTCCATGGGGCTCCCTGGGTGCTATGCAGGGTGCTGAGAGAGGAGAGACCCCACAGCCCTGCCCACCCTCCATGGGCTCCCTGGGTGCTGTGCCTGGTGCTGAGAGAGGAGAGACCCCACAGCCCTGCCCACCCTCCATGGGCTCCCTGGGTGCTGTGCAGGGTGCTGAGAGAGGAGAGACCCCACAGCCCTGCCCACCCTCCATGGGCTCCCTGGGTGCTGTGCAGGGTGCTGAGAGAGGAGAGACCCCACAGCCCTGCCCACCCTCCATGGGCTCCCTGGGTGCTGACCATGGTGCTGAGAGAGGAGAGACCCCACAGTCCTGCCCACCCTCCATGGGGCTCCCTGGGTGTTGCCAGGGTTCAAACGGGTCCTGGGCGATCTGTCTCCATTCCCTGAACTTGGTTTGAATGACACTTCTTTATCTACCCTATGAACCTCCCAAAACAGAGTCCTTGTCTTACATAACGAGGATCAAAAAGATGTGTGAGATAACTTGCTTTCTGTTTACATACTGAAGCTTTTGAACCATTCTGGGGCTGATTATTATTATTGATGATGGATGATATTTAGTTATTTCTGAGAGAGAAGCAGAGCCTCCCTCTGACACCCACGATGCTGGGGATGGAGCTCGGGACCTCAGGCCTGGGAGTCAGTGCTCTAACCACTGAGCCTCGTCCTGGACGGCCCAAAGCCAGCTCAGTGACTCTGTGCTCTAAGACCTGCCATGGCTCCCTAGTGTCCCCAGACCCAGACCCCCCCCATCAGTGACTTCACCTGTCAGCTGGGGGTCCAGGGCCCCCCAGACCCCACCAGCCCCAGCCCTGTCTTTGGCTGTTTGCAACTGAGATCCCATGGCCCATGGGGGAGGACAAAGGGGGGGGGTCTCCGGTTCCACAGAAGGAGCGTCTGTCAGGACTCCAGCTGGGGGGGTCCCCTGGGGGATCGGGTGAGCCGGCAGCCAGCTGCCACCCCCCACCCCGCTCAGGTCTGGTTTCGCTCCCCCACCCCCAGCTGTCTCTGTCTCTCAGGCTCTCCAGGAACTTGGACGGGCCCAAGGGAGCCCCCACACCTGCTCCGTGCCCTCCTACCTCATCCGTCCCCTGGTCTGCAGTGCTCACTGAAGCAGCTCAGAGAGGTTGAGTGGCTGGTGCAGGGTCACACAGCAGGTGGAGAACAGACCCCAAGGGCGGGGGGGCGGCCTGAAGTGGGGGGTCTGGGAGCCCCAGGGCTTCCAGCCCAAGTTGGGGCGGAGGGCCCCCAATAAACCAACCCTAATCACTGTTTGGGAAGGAGCTGGCAACCCCCAGTTAATCAAATGGGGGGGGCAGGGCAGATCTGGGCTCAAACTCTTCCAGACTCCGTTTGGAGGGACCAGAGAGGCCGGGGGAGGGCTCCCCAGCTTTTGGGGGGCAGATAGAGGGGGCATATAGGAAAGACTGGGGGCATTTCCTTTGGGCAGTCAAGGAGGGCAGCTGGGGGCAGGAGAGAGAGCTCAGTGGGTAGGACGCCTGTCTTGCCATCCCCATGGCCCAGGTTGGAACCCTGGCACCACATGGGAGGTCCTTTGGCACCAGAGGAAGCTTGTTCTCTTAGTGTCTCTCTGGTTGGCAAAGCTGCCCAAATGTAGAGAAATCATGCCCCAGATAGACAGAGAGCGAGATCTGAGAGAGGAAGCCAGGGAGGCTGCCCCCTCCTGACAGGGAGACTGGGGGTCCCCTCGTGGGGCTGGAGCAGAAAGGCAGGGCCTGGAGGTGGAGGGAGGAGGAGGAGCCGGGGAGCCGGGCAAATGAACTGGAACAAGACAAAGGCCCCAGGGGGAAGAGCCCGGGGTCAGAGTGGACCACATGCCCTGGTGACTCAAGGCTCAGGAATGGCGGGCAGGCTGGGGGCCTGGGTGTGAGAAATGCCCCAGAGAGAAAACCCAGGAAGCAGGGAAAATCCACCCCCCCAGAGTTCACCGGAGCCCTGTGGGCAACCACCAAAGAGTCCTCCCTCTCTCTCTCTCTCTCTCTCTCTCTCTCTCTCTCCAGCCCTGAGTGGCTTCCACCCTCCCTGGGGGTCCAGCCTCCTGCCCCAGGACCTTTGCACCACCTGCACCAGCCGGGGTACCCCCTTCTGGGTCTCTTTCCCAACCACCAGGTCCCTGGGTTTGAGACAAGTCTCTCCTTGTTTCTCTGTCTCTCAGCCAACTGCCTGGAGACGTAGTCTCTGGGAAGGGAGAGAGCGTGGGTTTGCAAAGCTGGCTCAGAGCTTCAGAGCGCAGGTCTTGCAGCCCCAGCCCCACACCACCCTGCAGCGGGTACCGGAAGGGAGCAAGCACCCCAGGCAAACTCCTACACAGCCACTGTGGCCCCAGCTACGAGGGCCCTGCTGGCCACCGCTTGTTGTTAAAATTTTCGGAAGGCTCTTGCTGGGCGGTACGACAACCGCTGGCCCTGACCCACTGGCGAGTCAGCCACAGCCAGCACGGGCAGGGCTGTTTAGTGACAGCGACCCTCCTCACCCCAGTGGAGGGCTCGAGCGCCACCACCATCAGCTCAGACCTCACAGCTGAACCCGGTCCACAGCTTCCCGCCCCTCCCCTTCCAAGGCTCCCTATGGCCCAGTGTGTTTGGTGTTCGAGGCTCCTGCCTCTGGCTCCCCACAGCACCCTTGCTGCCTAGCAGTCTCCTGCAGGTTCTTCCAGCTCAGCCTGGGGACCCCTCCTCCAGGCAGCCTTCGCTGCTTCCTCCTCCAGGGTCAGCCGGGGACACTGTCCCTCGGCCCTTGGCCCCCGGGGACCCGGCTCACCTGCCCGGCCAGCTGACATCACGGTCACTTTTTCCAAGGACGGTCCGTCTGGTTCCTATCTTCCCGGGGTGACCCGTGGGCGGGGACGCAGCCAGGGGAGCATGTGACCCTCTGCACAGCCCACCTTGAGGTGGGGGGAGACCTCTGGGCTGAGGGGTGCACAGTCCCGGCTGCCCCTGCCTCAGTTTCCCCAACTGCTCTTGGGGGACAGAGGGGGCCCCCAACCCAGTCGATGCCAGGGGAACAGGAATCTTAAGGCCTCTCCCAAGGGAGACCCCAGAGCACCCCCATTTAAAGAGGCTCCCTGTCTTGCTGGAGGTGGGAAGTGGGGGTGAGGGAGTGACTGTGGGGGAGGGGCAGGGTGGGGTCTGAACTTCCAAAAGGGGATGTGGGGGAACACCCCCACCCCAGAAAGCAGAGAGAACCCAGAAAAGTAGGAAGCTGGGCCATTTCGCAAGTGGGGTGTGGGGGGGAGGGGCAGGGTGTCCCCTGCAGAACCCCAAACCCTGGCAAGTCATCCTAGCGCCACCTTCGAACCCACACCTCAGCCCCCCTCCGGCCCTCCTCCGGCCCCCTCCAGTCTGGGGGTGTCCAATATGCCGATGTCAGCCGGAGGCCACTGGCCAAAACGGGGTGCAGGGCAGCCCCCCTCCACCGCCCAGGACTCGGGCCAGTACTCCCAGATGCAGCCCTGGCGGCGGGGGGGAGGGGGGGGTTGGGGGGTGTCTCTATGACACCACCCGCTTTTGGGAGCTGCACCCCAAACTCGGAGGGCTGCCAGGAGGCAGCGCACAGGACTGGGGGGCACGTGACCCCCACCCTCCGGACCAATCAGCTGCGGCCAGATAGGGGGGCTCCCACTCTCTGCCCCCCCACCCCACCCGGAGCGCACAGAGAGGCGCTTTCTTTGTCTCTTTGTCAGTTCTTGGGGGGCCCGCACCCCCAGGGCCCCACTGCAGCACCGGAGGGGGGCATCGGGGCGGGCGGCACCCCCAAAGTGGGCCCTCCTCGCGGGAGCCCCGACATGGGGCAGGAGGTGGGGGGCAGGCGAGGGCGTGGGGGGCTCCCCAGGACTCGCCTCCCGGGGGTCCCGCGCCCCAAAGCCCGGCCGGCAGCCCCCACCTGGGCCCGCACCCGGCTCCCCAGCGGCCGGGGCCCATGCTCCTGCCTTCGGGGCCCCCCAAACCTCCACCCCAGCCGCCCCGAGCTGCGGGGCCGGCAGACACCCGCGTGTGGCCGCTTCATTCGGCGCCCCGGGCCTGAAAGCAACCTGCAGCCGGGGCTCCCGGCCCCCATTTCCAGCCCCCCATCCAGCCCCCACCCCAGCCGCGGACCCGGCGCCCACAACCCCCCCGTGCACCCCGGCCCCCGCCCCCGCGAGCAGGCAGCCCCCCAAGCTGGGGGGGTCATTCCCGCGCGCACCCCGGGGCGCTTACCTCGGAGCCGCGGCGCCGCCAGTGCGCGGGCGGGGGGGGGGGCACCTGTCGGGGGGGGGTCAGCCGGGCATCCCGGGGGCGGGGGGCGGGGGTCCCCGCCCGGCCAGAGGGGCTCAGCCCCGGCCCCCCGCGCGCGGGCGTGGGCTGCGGGGGGGGCGCTGCGCGGCGGCCGGTCTGGGGGTGCGCGGCGCCCGCATCTCCGCGCTGCGACTCCGCCACCTCCGCCCCCCAGCCCCCCCCCCCGCCCCCCGGCCGCGCGGGCTGCAAAACCCGGCCCGGAGCGAGGGCGGCGGACGGGAGGCCGGGCCGGCGGGGCTGGGCCTGGGGGGCGCGCGGGCCTGGGCCCAGGTCCCCACAGGTGGGGGACCCGCCACGAACGTTTTCTGCTCCAACGTGGCCGGGGCCCTTTTCCAGCGCCCAGATTCAGAGATCACGGGGCCCCCCAAACCAGCTCCCCTGCGCCTCAGACTCAGATCATGGGCCCCCCAAAACCAGCTCCCTTGGCCCTCAGACTCAGAGATCATGGGGCCCCCAAAACCAGTTGCCCTGGCCCTCAGACTCAGAGATCATGGGCCCCCAAAACCAGCTCCCTTGGCCCTCAGACTCAGAGATCATAGGCCCCCAAAACCAGCTCCCCTGGCCCTCAGACTCGGAAATCATGGGCCCCCAAAACCAGCTCCCCTGCGCCTCAGACTCAGAGATCATGGGCCCCCCAAAACCAGCTCCCCTGGCCCTCAGACTCAGAGATCATAGGCCCCCAAAACCAGCTCCCCTGGCCCTCAGACTCAGAGATCATGGGCCCCCAAACCGGCTCCCCTGGCCCTAGACTCACAGAGATTGTGGGCCCCCATGCAGGTGCCCTGGGCACAGAGAGGCCCAGAAGCCTGGCCCAGTTCACACGGCACCTCCCACCTTCGGGGCCCAGAGCTGAACCCCAAGACTGGGGAGCCTGCCAGCAGGTGGAGCTCAGGTCCGGCTTGCTCTAGTTTGATGATGCTCTGGCATCTGTCTCTCTCTCTGTCACTCTGTCTCTGTGTCTCTCTGCAAAGCTGTCTCTGACTTGTCCCCAAGTTTTAGACTCTGAGCTCCGCACCCCAGAACCCCATCAGAGAGGAAACCATGTCATCCCTGCCCGGCTTCTGCCCTGGCTCCTGCCTGGAATAACCACAGAGCTTCCCGTTGGTGGTTTCCCCCCAGGCAAATCATCTCCGGCCTCACTCCACCTGCCCCATGGGGAGGGGGACACTGGGGACCCCCCCAGCTCATTGTCCTCATCAGCCTGCCCCACTCCCAAGAACCTGAGACCCACAGGCATTTGGGAAGAGATGTCTCCTTAAGAGAGAGATAAGAGAGTAAGAGAGCCTTCAAAGGTCCTGGGTTCAATCCCCAGCACCACCATGAGGCCAGAGCTTCCCCTCACCCCTGAAGTGGTGGTGCCTGGTGGTGTGTGTGTGTGTGTGTGTGTGTGTGTGTGTGTGTGTGTCGCTGAGCCACCTCCCAGCCCCTACTTTTAATCTTTTTTATTCATGTATTTTATTTAATTTTTAAAGATTGGTTTCTTCCCATGCGTGAGACATGGGAAACCAATCAAGAAGGGAAGCAGCCCTGAGCCAGGCGAGGCTGGGAATCGAACCGGGGGCCTCTCCAGCACGCAGATCGGCTCTCTGGACTGGCCTGCTGTGTGCCAGGGAAGGGCAGCCCCCCAAGATATGTGGGGGTGCCCCTGCATTGGGGGTTCGGGAGGGATCCAAGAGGAGTCAAGACACAAGGGTGGGGACCCCCCTGAGGGTGTTGGGTTTGAGGGGCCCCTGAGACTCTCACCTGAGGGTGATGGGTTTGGGGGGTCCCCAAGACCCCCTCCGAGGGTGATGGGACAGAGAAGCAGCACTGAGCGCTCTGGCCAAGCTCTGGGGGCTGGGTGGGAAGAGCCCCCCATCCCGGGTGACAAGAGACACTGGTGACAAAGACCCAGCTGCCACCAGCCTTCAGGGCCATGAATGGGGTGTTCATGCTCCAGGGCGGGGTCACCGGGTGGCTCCGGACTGTCTGAGCCCTGACCTGCGGGGGGCTGGGGGGTCGGGCAGGAAGTTCCCAGATGCCCAGCAGAGGACCCCGCAGCGCCTGGGGAGGCTCCAGGAGGCCAGGCCCCGCCCTGGGCCTCAGTTTCCCGCGTGCGCCCTGCCACCCAATCCCGCTCCGCCCCGGGCGCGCTCCGCCGCGGGTTTTGCTGGCGCCCAAACCGCTGACACCTTCCCAGCGCCGCGGCCCGGGGTCCGAGGGGGCTCGGGGACACCCGGAGGGCAGGCCAGGCCAGGCCAGGGAGAGGGTCTAGGTGGATGGGGGCTGGGAGCCGACCCCCCCCCCGCCCCGGTAAAGAATGAGGCTGAACAAGCTGCAGGTCTGGGGTCTGCAAAAAACGGGGAGCCCCCCTTCTGCTGCCTCCACGCCCCGGCTGTGTGACCCCGGGGTGGGGGCGGCACCTCTCGGCGCCCTGCGGATTGGGGGGCCTCCTGCACCCCAGGCCTCAGCTTCCCCTGCCAAGAGAAGGACTTCGCACCCCCACTTTGAAGTCCACTTGGGGGGACATCGCCCCCCAGGCCTCCCACCCCCCAGTTCTGGCCTGGGATCCCCTGGGGGCTCGGGAAGGGCAGCTCCTATTGGCCGAGAGCGCGTGTGACGTCAGGGCCCCAGGACCCGCCCCAGGCCCAGGGTGCCATGGGGGGTCCCCCCCCCCAGCCTGAGGCGGCACTGGGCGGAGCAAACGATTGTCCCGGGCCTCCAGCCCCCCCCCACCACCACCAGCAAACTGCAGCTGCTCCAGGCGACAGATGCGCCCTGGGCCTCCCAGCTGGCCCCTCTGAGGCCCCCCCAAACACAGCGGGCTGGGGGCTTGGGGCGCCCCAACAGCCCTCTGCCTTCTGACCCCGGCTCTGAGCGACCCTTCCCACCAGCTCAGCCCTTGGCCACCAGGTGATTGAGGCCCTGTCCTCAAGCCTCACCACCAGCACTTCTTGGTCTTCCACCAATGGGCCCTCCTTGCCGCCCTTTAACCCTGTCCTGGCTGCCCCCAGGAGTTGTGTGGAAGCCCTGAGCAATCCAGGGGGGCTCCCTAGAGGAGGAGAGTCATTCCTTTAACCGCTAGTGGGTGTCTCTGAGCGTCTTTGTCCCACAACCTGCCCTGCCCCTGGGCCTTTGCACTTGCTGGAAAAGAAAAAGGCATTCAAAAAGAAAAAGAGACATTTTCCTGCTCCCCCTCCAGACTTTTAAAGGACTACCCCTCAGTCACCCCCCACGGAAAGAATCACCTCTTTGGGGGTAAACAGGCAGCTCAAGGGGCAGGTGACTGAGGCCCTGTCCTCAAGCCTCATCTGCATATGCAAATGAGCGCAGGAGCATGGAAGGCCCTGGGGATGGGTTCTCTTTGGCACCCCAGGCTGGGACATGAGCCGGCCATCCTCAGATGGATCCAAACTGGGCGGTTCCCAGATCCACACCCAAGCCCCAAGTGGAATATTACTCAGCCCTGAAGAAGTCTAGATTTCTGAGTCTCTCACCTCAGGCCCCCTTGGAGGAATTCAGAGGACAAGACATTCAGGGACAAAGCATGTGCGAAGGCCCCGGGGCAGTGACAGAGGAGGCCCGAGTGGCTGGGATGGAGGGAGGGGGCAGGGCTGAGGAGGTTCTGAGCTTCACAAGCCCACAAAGAGTATTGGGTTGAAATTTCCTCAAGGCACCAAAGGCTGCCTCCAACCAGCCATCAAGCGGGTGTGGGAGCCTCTTGGGGAGGGTCAGGGGCGGGGCCTGGGGGCTGGGGGGAGCCTGCCAGGAGAGGGGGCTGCCTGGGTTTCCCCAACCGGGTGTACACGGGATTGAAAGGGAGCAGGAGAGGGGTGGAGGGTGGGAGAGAGCTCACTGGGTCAGGTGCCCACCTTGCCTTGTGCCCGGCCCGGGTTCAAGCCCCTGACACTGCTGGCAGGTGCCATGGTGCCAGGAAAGCTCCAGGGCTCTGAAGTCTCTCCCCCCTCTGTCTCATCCATCACTCAGATGTCTGTCTGTCCATCCCATCCGGATGTCCATCATCTGTCTGTCACCTTCCTATTCACCCAGCCATCTAAGTATCTGTCCATCCATACTTCCATCCATCCATCATCTATCCCTCCCTGGAATTATCTCTTCTGCCATCCATCCACCCACCCACTCTTCTATCATCATCATCTAATTCTGTACCCACCCATCCTATCTGTCTGTCTATCCAGCCAGCCAACTATCAGTTCACCAAGTTACTCATCCATCCATTAATCTACCCATCCATCCTTCCATCCATCCAAGTATCTGTCCATCCCATCTGTGTGTCCATCCATCCCTCCATCCCTCCTTCTATCCATCCATCCTTCTATCATCCATTCATTCATCCATCCATCCATCTTTCTATCATCCATTCATTCATCTACCCATCCATCTTTCTATCCATCCATCCATTCATTCATCCATCTATCCATCCATCCATCTTTCTATCCATCCATTCATTCATTCATTCATCCATCCATCCATTCATCCATCTTTCTATCCATCCATCCATCCATCCAATTATCATCTCTCCATCCATCCGTGTAGTCCTCTCTCTCTCATCCACTCATCCATCCATCTACCCACCACCTAGCATCCATTAGCACTATCTCTCTCTATCTACCTGTCTATCTACCCACCTAATTATCTCTCTGTTTATTCACCCATCTGTCTCTGTCTGTCCGTCTGTCTATCCATCCATCCATCCATCCATCCATCCAAGCATCCAGCCCCTCTATCCTGTTCCTCTACCTCTGACCCATCCGTCTGCACGGCCTGTGTGAGCTGTGCTGGTCAGAGGCTAGTCTTTCACAGCTGCTTACTCTCCTGGGAGAGGGGGGTGCAGAGGGGACCCGCTGGGGCCACGTGGGGGCCCTGGGGACCCGCCCTGGGGTTAAGCCTGCGGTAGCAGCGCTTCCTGTCCACCTGCTAGGAAATCCCTGGAAGTCAGGCTTCCGGCCTCTGGCCTCCGGCCTGGGGACGGGTGGGGGACAGCTGGTGGTGGGGTGGGGGGTGAGGGGTGGGGACAGCTGGTGAGGGATGATGGGGAGGCTGCACGCAGGCTGCCCGCTGCCCAAGCCCCCAGGGGGTGCGAGGGGGGGAGAAACCGAGGTCCAGAGCCATCTCTAGAGGCTGCCCCACACCTTCGCTCTGCCCCACACCTCCTCCTAGAAGCCTTCCTGGGTTGCTTCCCCCTGCCAAACCCCCCTTCCTTTTATTTTTATTTTATTTTTGCTGAGTGTACCCCTCTTGAACAGGCAGGAGGCCATGCTGGGAATTTTCGGGTGCCGGTGTGGGAAAGAGGGGGGTCTCAATGGGAGAAGAAGAACTTGGGGGGCTTGAGGGAGGTTGGGGTCCCCTCTGGTCCTTCCTTCCCACCCCTCCTCCAAGCAGAGTAGGTCTGTGTCACCACTTCCCGTCCCTCCAGCTCTGGGGGTGGCTCAGGACCCCTATCCGGGCCCCCCAGTCAGCTGTGCTGTATTTGGGGAGGGAGCAGCTTCTGGAAGCGGCAGGTCCCTCAGCCCCACACTCCTCCCCAAAGCTCCTCCCCTCCTGAATCCCCCCACGTCAGACCCCAGTCCCTCCCCAGCCATCTGGCCCTCAGGCCCCCTGCACCCAACCCCCGTCTGCTCTGGCTTAGTCCCAGACGCCCAGGGGGGGCTTTGCTGGGGGGCTGCCCTGGGTCTCCGAGCAACACTTGGGCTGGGGGCCCTGGGGCAGCCCCACTCCCTCCCACGCCCCTCCTTGCGCCAGCGTTTGGGGAGCCCACCCCCCAGTCAGGAAACTGAGGCCTGGGGGCCCGTGGAAACCAGAGGGGTCAAGATGGGAGGTTTGGGGGCCTGCACGAAACGGGGGTCCCCCTGCTGCATAAGCCCCCAGTCACACCTTCGGCCTCTTCTGCTCCCACTGAAATCAGAAGCCATCCCATCCCCCACCCCCATGGGGACTTGAACCCAGGGCCTCATGTTTGAGAGTCCAGCACCTTGAGAGTCCACTGTGCCCCTCCCAGGCTGCTACCCAAAGGGGCCCTCTAGCTGGTAGACAGCCAACACTATTACCTGTGTGTCTAGCCCCAGCACCACATGGGGGGACCACAACCCCAAGGGAAGCTCAAGGGACAGTGTGTCTCTCTTTCTCCGTCTCTCTCTCTCTCTCTGAAGTAAAATGAAGGAGGGGGAAAAATGACAGAGAGCACCCGGCTCAGCCCACCGGAGGCTGCTAAGTACAGTTTTATTAGATAATAATTAGAATCATTATCCTAATGATGGTTATTAGTATTTCCAAAGGCCCCAGGGCTGATGGCAAAATCCTTGGATGTCTCCATGGGGGGGGGGGGCGGAGGGCAGGGGGTAAAAGTGATGACAGGCCGAGGGCTTCCACTGCTCAAGGTCCGGACTCCTACCCCAGCCCACTGAGAGACAGAGATAGGGAGAGGGAGAGACACCTGCAGCCCTGCTCCACTGCTTAGGACACTTCCCCCCTGCAGGAGGGGACCAAGGGCTTAAACCCAGGTCCTTGCTCATGGTGACATCTGCACTCTATCCAGTGTACCACCTCGAAGCCCTAAGGCTTATTAATTCATGAGAGAGAGAGAGAGAATCAGAGCCTTCCTCTAGCACCTGCAATGTTAGGACTCGAACCCAGGACCTCAGGCCTGAGAGTCCAGAGTCCTTCTGTGCCATTCAATGTGTGATTGCCCCCTGACAGACTTTTCATTGGGGGGCAGGGGAGAGAATGGTATCAGAGCTTCTCCTGGTGACATGTGGTTCCCATAGTGGTGCCAGGGTTAGTGGGGTGGGAGCATGGGGGCAAGGCTACAGGTGGAGGAGGCCCAGTTTCAGGGGTTGGGGAGCAAAGGAGCCTCTGCCTGGCAGTGTGTGTCCAGCCCCACCCCTGCCACACACACACACACTCCGCAGGCCTGGCCCGGGGCCGAGCTGGAGCTTGAACCTGTGCCCCGAGGGAACCCAGACATTCAATTAGAGCTGGCAGCTAAGTAAAAGCTCTCGCTGCGCTGAGGGCGGGCGGCGGCGGCGGGCGCTGGGCCCAGCCAGGCTGGGGTTCTGGGGGACCCTCGTCCGGTGTGGTCTTGTCACCACTTCACCTCCTGCCCCAGAGGGTCACCCCACCTGGATGGGGGGAAGGGCTGTGTGGAGACACACAAGGGGGCAAATCAGGGTGGACTTCCTGTAGGAGGCGGTATCCACGGGGGGGGGGGAGCTCGCTGTGGGGGTGAAGCAGAGCATGTGTGGTAGAGTACACTCTTTACCAGGCATTAGGACCCGGGTTCGAATTCCCCCCACAACCCCGCACGCTTCATATGGGAGCACCTTGCACAGGGGACGGTGCATGAGGGTTGTGGTGGTGCCGGGTGGGGTGTCTCTTCTTGTCTCTGTCTCTCACCCTCTATCTGGAGAGGTGGGGCTGCAGGGAAGTCAGGGCAGAAAATAAAATGGTTAAGACAGCCCTCGGGTCCTGGGTGGCTGTGTCTTTCTGGCCTGTGGTCCTTAGCCCTGCTGAGCGCTGGCTGATGGTGGTGCTGGGGCTTGAACTTGGGATCTCAGCGCCGCAGGCAGGAGAGTCTGTGTGCAGAAACATTAGTGGTGGTGGTGGTGGTGGTAGCAGTAGTATTTTCCCAGACCCCTGCCCAGCTCTGGCTGATGGTGTTGCTAGGGCTTGAACCCAGGACCTCAGAGCCTCAGGCAGGAGAGTCTGTGTGCAGAGCCATCCTGCTGTCTCCCGGGCCCTTCCAAGCGTAGCATTCCGTTTCAGGTTGTGCCTGGAAAAGAGACTGAGAGGAATGAGATGAGCATGAGAGCACCAGCCTTGAGGATGGGAGGCCCCAGAGGCTCCAGGTTCCATCCCTGAGCATGACTGTACTCTGATATCTGTCTATCTCTATCTCCCTCTCTCCCTCTCCCTCTCTCTCTCCCTCTACCTACAGGGTTATCTCTGGAGCTTGGTGCTGACACTACAAATCCACTGCTCGTGGAGGCCTTTTTATTTTTATTTTTTTTACCATTTTATTGGACAGGACAGAGAGAAATTGAGAGAGAAAGGGAGATGGGGGAGCAGGCGGTAGCAAAGCAGGTTAAGCACAGGTGGCGCAAAGCTCAAGGACCGGTGTATGGAACCCGGTTCAAGCCCCGGCTCACCACAGGCGGTGAAGCAGGTCTGCAGGTGTCTGTCTTTCTCTCCCTCTCTCTGTCTAGCCCTCCTCTCTCCATTTCTCTCTGTCCTATCCGGCAACAACAGCAAGGGCAACAAAATGGGAAAATGGCTTCCGAGAGCAGTGGATTCCTATTGCAGGCACCGAGCCCCAGCGATAACTCCGGAGGCAAAAGGAAAGAGAGACACTCCCAAAAGCTGACTCATAATTCTGTAAAAACAGTGTTAAATCAATAATTAAAAATTTAAAATAAGAGACAGAGAGACACCTGTAGACCTGCTTCATGGCTTGTGAAGCGTCGCCCCTACAGGTGGGGAGCCAGGAGCTCGAACCTGGGTCCTTGATTGGGTGCCCTTACATGGGTGCATCACTGCCCAGTTCCCCACCCCCAAATCTTTAAATAAATACATATATTTACTTATACCTATTTATGAAAGAGAGAGAGGGAGAGAGAGGAGAGAGGGCAAGAACCTCCCTCTGGCACACATGATGCCAGAGATAAACTCAAAAAAGACCCATGCTTCAGAGTCCAGTGTACTCTGTCCGTTTGCTTTGTTTTTTACCCAGCCAAGGCCAAGGCCACAAGTAAATAAAACTCTTTAACCAGAAGGAAGGCAGGTGGGGCAGGTGCTGGACTGTCGTGGCCACGGGGTCCCTGTCTTTGCAGCACTGAGATTAACCCGGTAACAGTTTTTGATTTGCTGACATACTTTGAATCTATTTCTCCGTCCACCTCTCACTGGGTGATCTGTCCAACCAGATTTGACCTTACTTCCTCCCTTTCTTCCTCCCTTTCTTTCTGCAGGGTGCTGAGAGAGGAGAGACCCCACAGCCCTGCCCACCCTCCATGGGCTCCCTGGGTGCTGTGCAGGGTGCTGAGAGAGGAGAGACCCCACAGCCCTGTCCACCCTCCATGGGGCTCCCTGGGTGCTGTCCATGGTGCTGAGAGAGGAGAGACCCCACAGCCCTGCCCACCCTCCATGGGCTCCCTGGGTGCTGTGCCTGGTGCTGAGAGAGGAGAGACCCCACAGCCCTGCCCACCCTCCATGGGCTCCCTGGGTGCTGTGCAGGGTGCTGAGAGAGGAGAGACCCCACAGCCCTGCCCACCCTCCATGGGGCTCCCTGGGTGCTGTGCCTGGTGCTGAGAGAGGAGAGACCCCACAGCCCTGCCCACCCTCCATGGGCTCCCTGGGTGCTCTCCATGGTGCTGAGAGAGGAGAGACCCCACAGCCCTGCCCACCCTCCATGGGCTCCCTGGGTGCTGTGCCGGGTGCTGAGAGAGGAGAGACCCCACAGCCCTGCCCACCCTCCATGGGCTCCCTGGGTGCTGTACAGGGTGCTGGGACTCCAGCAGCAGCCGTCTCCCCCTCTTGAATCTGGGCTTTTTAGACTGACCATCCTTGTCATGGCCAGCTGGGGACAGAGATGGGGTGGGGGGCTTGGCTGCAGGAGGTGGGGCGCCCCAGAATCTCGTCAGAGCCCCCTTCTGTCTCTGGGCTGTCCCCAGCCCCCGTCTCTCCCGCTTCCCCTCAGTCCTGCTGCCCGTAACGAAGAATAGAATTATATTTTTATAACTTCTTGTTTTCCCCAGTCGAGTTCCATGTGCAGCGGGCTAAATTTAAAATCGGATGGCTGCAGGCTTAGCAGACTCTGCCGGCTCCCCTTGGGGGAGCAGAAACGGCTGCTCTCAGGTGCTGCTTCCCGAGGGAAGGGTGACAATGGGGACCTTCCTGAGACCCTGGGAACACTTCTGAATGGGGGACACTCAGAATGGGAGACCATATACCACCTCCCTGATCTCCCCCCACCAGCAACTCAGTTGGGAGCCCCCTCTGGGGCCCTTGACACTCCAGAGGGTTCAACTTCAATGTCACCTCCTCTGAGAAGCCCTCCTTGATTACTCAAGTAAAAAAGAAAAAAGTCATATCCATTGGTTAAGAGATAGCTTCCTTGATAGATGTGTGTGATTTACAGTGTGCAAGGCTCTGGTTTGAGACCTGGTCACAGAGCTTCCATGCACAGCACCCATGGAGGGTGGGCAGGGCTGTGGGGTCTCTCCTCTCTCAGCACCAGGCACAGCACCCAGGGAGCCCATGGAGGGTGGGCAGGGCTGTGGGGTCTCTCCTCTCTCAGCACCAGGCACAGCACCCAGGGAGCCCATGGAGGGTGGGCAGGGCTGTGGGGTGTCTCCTCTCTCAGCACCCTGCACAGCACCCAGGGAGCCCCATGGAGGGTGGGCAGGGCTGTGGGGTCTCTCCTCTCTCAGCACCAGGCACAGCACCCAGGGAGCCCATGGAGGGTGGGCAGGGCTGTGGGGTCTCTCCTCTCTCAGCACCCTGCACAGCACCCAGGGAGCCCATGGAGGGTGGGCAGGGCTGTGGGGTCTCTCCTCTCTCAGCACCAGGCACAGCACCCAGGGAGCCCATGGAGGGTGGGCAGGGCTGTGGGGTCTCTCCTCATATCCTATGGTTTTGTCAATGTTTCAATACATTTAAAAAATAATGGTTTAAAACTTAATGAAAGTCCCCCCTCTCCACCTGTTCTAGTCCCCCATGTCCCTCTCTTCTCTTTGAACTCTTTATTTTTAATTCTAAGAAAAGTGGAGTAAGAAATAATAATAAACAGGAGCACGAGGATGAATACAGCGCGCACCACACCTGTGAGAGAGAAGGGGAGAAAGAGAGGAGAGAAGGAGATAGGAGAGAGAAGAGAGGAGAGAGAGAAGGAGAAAGAGAGAAAGGAGAGATGGGGAGAGAGAGAAGGAGAGAGGAAGGAAATATGGACACAGGGAGGAGGGGTAGAGAGACAGACAGACAGGCGGGGAGGACTCGGGCTTGGCCCTGGGCAGTGGGAGCCATGCAGGGCAGGGCAGGGATGCGCGGGCTGCTTCCGGGTGCCCCCCAGAGTCCGCAGGGAGACGCAGGGCTCCTCGCCTCTGTGCTGTGTGACAGCCGCCAGCCGCCCTCTCTGTGCTTTGTCCCAGATTCCTCCCTTTCCCGGGCTGGGAGTGAGGTTGGCGCCTCCCTGGCTCTGGCCCCCACACCTCCCTCACCGCGGGGTGATGAAGTCACTGGGTGCGAGGACAGGGGCGGAAATAGGCTCCCCACCAGCGCCTCCAGGGAGGTGAGAATGAACTCAGGGGTGTGGTGAGGATGAGCTCACCTGCCTCCTCCTGCGGGAAGCCCACCAGGATTGCCTTGCGGGGAGTTCTTGGGGTGTGTGGGGGGGTCCCCATTCTGATCCCCCAACACACAGAGACTATGTGGCTTCCAGGAGGGAAGGAGTTCCCTGGGGGTGCAGTGGTTAGAGCAACAGACTCTCAGTTCCATCCCTGGCGTCACATGTGCCAGAGAGGCTCTGCTTCTCTCTCTCTCCCTCTCTCTCTCTCTCTCTCATTAATAAATAAGGAGTGGTGGTGCACCTGATTGAATGCACCTGTCACCATGTGCAAGGACCTAGGTTCGAGCCCCCAGTCCCCACCTGCAGGGGAGGGCAGCTTCACCAGCAATGAAGCAGGGCTGCATTCGTCTCGCTGTCTCTGTCTCTCTTGATTTCTCTCTGCCCTGCCAAATGAATAAATAGGCCCACTTAATAACAATTCAGTAAAAGCCTTTTAAGCAAGAACAGAGAGGAAAAGCCATGTGCATTTTTTTTTCTCCGCAGCCAAATTCTGTCCTTATGTCTCTTTCCCATAGTCTGGAAGCTTCTGGGCTCAAAAAAAAAAAAAAAAACAGCACCCCTCAACATACGCACAGGCACCCCAAATAACAACAACCACCCCTTCCAGCAGCACATGTGAGGAGAGGGGGGTTCTGAGTGGACCCCGGATCGGCCCCCATTCGGCTGGAAGGATTGGGCGCCCTCCTTCCCTGCCTCTCCCCAGGGCCAGCTCCTGCCCCCCCCAGCCTCAGCTCAGCTGTCCCCCCATCTGGAAGCCCACCTGCCTGGGGGTGCGGGGCGGGGAAGAGACAGGGAGGCCTGCTGGGTGCTGAGTGGGGGGGGAGAGACATGAGCACTGAGCCCCCCGGTTAGGGATCTGCACCCGGGTCGGCCACGGCCCCAGAGCCTCCTGCCACCCTCCCTGCCCGGCCCCCACGTGTGCAGCCTCACAGACGTCGGCTTCTCACACACCCACACCGGAGGCCGGCTGGCGTCTGCTGCACCAGCACTGCAAGCACATCCTCCCCCTGGGATGTGGGGCGGGCTGCAAAATAGGGGACCCCCCAGGAGGCCCTGGCCCCTTTCTTTCTGGCTCCCAGGGTGGCATGCAGACACCCGATCTGGTCCCAGGGATGATGGGGGGCAGGCAAGTTCTTGGGGGGGTCCCTTGAAGCTTTTGTCTCAGGGACTCGGTGGAGACTGCCAGCCCCCCGAAAGTGTCCCACAGTGCGGGGGAGAGGGGCTGCTGGGGATTCGGGAGAGCCCCCTCTGTTCTTACGCCACACCCCCAAATTCGGGCCTGGACTCATAGTGGGCACCAGGCAGGGGGACACAGAAAGGGCGTTCGCATGCCCTGCAGGGAGCAAGGGGGTGGCCCCGGGGTGCAGGGCTGGGTCCCGCACCCCAACCCGCGCAGTGAGGAGCCTGCAGGAGGCCTGCGGTCTCAGCGCGCCCCCTGCTGACGGATCCGGGATCGACCCAGCTGAACCCCCAAGGAGCCCCATTCCTGGCGTGGGGGGACACCCCCGCTCTGAGCCCAGTCCCCCAGGATAAAGCCTGCTGTGGACAGACCTCCCGGCGCTGAGCTGAACCCCGATACTGGGAGGAACCCCAGTTTCAGGTGCTGAACCCCAGCCCTGGAAGGACCCCCACCCCGGCCTATCCCTAACTCTGAATTGAGGACCCCGCATCAAGGCTGAATTCTGGACCCCAGTGGAACCCCAAGACAGACGTCCCTCCCCAGGCCAACCCCCAGATCAGAACTGAGCTGCCCACAGAGGCCAGACCCCAGATTCCGGCTGAGCCCGACTGGCCGAGCCCTGGCCACCCACAGGAGCCCGGCCTCTCCGCTCCTGTCTCTGGGGCGGCCCCACAACCGGCCTCAGCCCCCCAAGGAGACAAACAGGCGGCCTCGCCTCAGGTTCTTGGTTTTTATTTTTTGAAAAAGAAAAATTTATTTATTGTGTGTACGTGTGCGCACTCAGTGTCTGTCTGTTTCTATTTGGAAAAAAATAAGTTCGGGGGGGGGGGGATTTCACCATCACTTCCAGAATCTTCTCTCCCCAGACTGGGGCTCGGACCCAGGGAACTGCTCCCCCCTCCCTGTGGAGGGGCTTCCGGCGGGGACCCCCAAGGCTGGCGGCCCCAGGCGTCAGGCCCCGGATCCCTGCGCGGTGTCACGGGTCCCAGTTGTTTCCCTCTGACTGCAGGAAGGCCGGTCCATTGCTTGGGGGGACCCTGTGTCCCCGACCCCCACCCCAGGGGACACAGCCGTGGGGGCGACCCTGGGTTGTGAGGAAGGGGTGCTCAGGCACTGAGTGGTGGGGCGGAGATCGAACCCGGGACCCCACACTCCAGAGTCCAGTGCTCTAACCACTGTGCTACCTCCCAGGCCTCCCGGGATCTGCAATTTCCAAGGGTTCCCAGGAGACTTTTTTTTTTTTTGCCTCCAGGGTTATTGCTGGGGCTCACTGCCTGCACCATGAATCCACTGCTCCTGGAGGGCATTTTCCTCCCCCCTTTTGTTGCCCTTGTTGTTGTAGCATTATTGTAGTTATTAGTTATTGTTGATGTCGTTCGTTGTTGGGTAGGACAGAGAGAAATGGAGAGAGGAGGGGAAGACAGAGAGGGGAGAGAAAGACAGACACCTGCAGACCTGCTTCACCGCCTGCGAAGCGACTCCCCTGCAGGTGGGGAGCCAGGGGCTCGAACCAGGATCCTTATGCCGGTCCCTGCGCTTTGCAACACGTGTGCTTAACCCGTTGTGCTACCGCCGGACGCCACCCCCCCCCAGGAGACTTTTATCCTAAAGGTGCCCCCAATACCAGCTGTCACAAAAGTGAGGAAACTGAGGCACAGAGGGCAGAAGGGGCATGGGCCCGGCCAGCCTCCGTGCTCCCCTTGCTTTGATCTCGGCCTCCGCCATCCCCTCCCTCCCTCCCAGGGCCCCCAACTCCAGTGGCCTGGACCACTCCAGAGAATGTCTCCGCCTCCTGGCCACGCCCCCGGCGCACTGGCCTTCTCCTACTGGCCGTGACACACATCGACCGCGCCGCCATTGGTTGAGCCAGGGCCCCGAGGCCAGCAGCCAGGGGCGGAGCAACGTTGGCGGGTGGGGCTCCGCAACACCCCGCCCCCTTCCCAGCTTCCAGGTCCCCTTCCTGGGTCTGTGGACGCCCAGGATGGGGTCCCCCCCCCACACACCCCACCTCTCAGCTCACGCCTTCGGTTGTCAGAGGGGTGCTGGCCTGGGTCCTCCTCACTCTGCTCTTTGGGTAAGCAGGTGCATAGGGCCTGGGGCACAACTTGCCCTAGTGAAGGGGGGACAGTGGGGGGCGGGCTCTGGCCCTGCCTGCCATCAGCCTCCAGCCCAGCCACGCCCCTGCCACGCTGGGCTGAGGCAGTCTCTGAACCAGAGACGGGGAGACAGAGGCAAGGGCCAGAGAGAGGCTCTGCTTCTCTCTCTCTCTCTCTCTCTCTCTCTCTCATCAAGAAATAAATCTTAAAGAGTGAGACAGGCCTGAAGAGACAGCACAGACAGTGGTTCTGCTAAGAGACTCTCCTGCTGAGGCTGTGAGGTCCCAGGTTCAATACCCAGCATCAGCCAGAGCTCAGCAGAGTCTCAGTCTCTCTCCCTCTCTCTCTCCTCCCTGTGTCCACACACACCCCAACTCTCAAGATGAGAAGGGTGCAGGCAGGTGACCAGGGGATCTAGAAGCTGGGGTCTCTCCAGCACTGGAGCTTCCCCTGGGGCCATAGGACTTGCCCATGTGGCGCTGGGGGCAGGAAACAGGCCAACCCCTCACCACCACCACACACACAGAAGCACCCCAGCAATGGCTGCCCCCCCAACACCCCAACCCTTGTGGGCAAAAGCTAGCCCCTCTTTGGGTCCCTTTCAAGGTCTTTTATTAAAATAGGGCGAAGGGACACTGTCTTCCCCTGCTGGTCCCAGAATGAGGTGCCAGGGGTGGGGGGGGTGTCAGAAAGGGGGTGGTTGTTCTGAGGTCTTGGCCCCCCCGGCTGGCACCCCGAGTCTCTGGCGCCCCGACACCAACTAAAGCTGAGGGGTCTGGTCCTCAGTGCTCACGGGTGCCAAACGGGCAGGCGGGGACCCCCGGGCCGGGCCAGAGGGTGTAGGGGCCCTGCCCCCTGGAGAAGCAGTCGGGGGCCCCGAGCCTCCAGGGGAGCCAGGATGCTGGGGGGTCACGGTCACAGCTCGCTGTGGGTGGCCTTGGCCACGATCACCAGCTTGGACAGCTCGGCCTTGAAGGTGCCCGGCCGGTGGGTCACTGTGGGGAGACAGGGGGTGCTCAGGACTGGGGGGGCTGTGCCCCAAGAGTCACGGGAGGGAGGAGGAAGGAGAGGGCAAGGCGGGAAGACCAGGTGAGGGGCCGCACTGGGCAGAGCACTGCACTCTCAGGCAGGCTCCCAGGTTCGATTCCCAGCTTTGCCTGGGCCTGAGGGACACTGCTCCCCACCCTCTCCCTCTCCCTTGTTACTGAGTAACATGGACCTTAACAACTGATGAGGACCCAGCTGGGGTGCTCCCGCCCCCCTCCCTCACCTGTTGTTTTGCTGACGTCAAACTCCTCGCTCTTCAAGGGGATGTCGCTCTCTCGCCCGAAGGCAGCCTGAGCCTGGGGGGCGGTGTGTGTGGATATGTGTGCTCAGGAGACTGGGCGGCTGGGGGGAGGCACTGACCCCCAAAGAAGTCTGAGTCCTTCTGAGTCACGATGTCTCTCTCCAGCGTCCCCTGGCGGGTGTCTGTCTGTCTCTCTTCCTTTAGCTCTCTGCACCCCCCACCCCTCACCCCAAGACCCCAAGGCGCCGTGGGGGTGGGGGGCACCCCTGCCGGACCCTAACGCCCGAGACACTCACGTAGGCCATGGCGTACTCGATCTCGGCGCCCTGGACCTCGGCCTTGAACTGTGTGAAGTACAGGTAGGACTTGCCCTGCGGCCTGTGGACGGGAGGGGGCTGGGGGTGAGGCCAGGGCTGCTGGGAGACCCCCAAACTTACTCCTTGCTGAGAGGTCCTTCCTACCGGCCCCAAGGCACTTTCCCCAGCCCCCCCCCACACACACACACACAGGCAACAGCTGTCCCTGTCAGGTTTCAGAGCGTGGGGTGCAGGGAATCCCAAAGTTAACTCAGCATTCAATGATTTTAAAAGAGGGCTGTGGCTCTTCTCCTTGTTCATTTTTGTCTTTTTTTTTTTTTTTTAACATTTATTTATTCCCTTTTGTTGCCCTTGTTTTTTATTGTTATAGTTATTATTGATGTCGTCGTCATTGGATAGGACAGAGAGAAATGAAAAAGGGAGGGGAAGACGGAGAGAGAAAGACACCTGCAGACCTGCTTCACCGCCTGGGAAGCGACTCCCCTGCAGGTGGGGAGCCGGGGGCTCGAACCGACATCCCCACGCCGGTCCCTGCGCTCTGCGCTACGTGCGCTTAACCCGCTGCGCTCCCGCCCGACTCCCTCTTTTAGTCTTCTCTCTCTCTCTCTCTCTCTTTTTGTGTCACGGGGGTTTCACCGCCCAGAGCCAAGTTTTTGAAACTGAGACAGAGACACCACAGGGCAGACACCCCCCACCTGCCGGTCCGGGCTCACCTCCAGATGGTGCAGGTGAAGTGTTGGCTGTCCTCGCTGGTCCCCACACTCATCTGCCACTCCTGGGGGCACAGGCCAGAGGACGTGGGTTGGAGGTGGCTGCAGCCCCACGGCAGAGCCCCCCAGACACACGCACATTCTCGGGGGGGGGGGGGGTTGGAGCATGGCCTCGCCATGCAGGGGGGCTTCCCCCAGTGCAGTGGGAGCCGGGCGGCAGCCCAGGTTCTGTGAGCTAGCGTGACAGCCTGCAGTGCCCACTTTAAAGTCAGAGCCTTGCTTTCCAGGGGGACTTCATACCTGAGAGTCCAGTGATCTAACCACTGCACCCCCTCTCAGGCCATAGATGTTACTGTCATTGTTTCCCCCCCACCCCCACCCCCACCCCCAGAGCCCTGCTCAGCTCTGGCTGACGGTGGTGCTGGGGCTTGAACCTGGGGCCTCAGAGCCTCAGGCAGGAGAGGCTTTTGCAGAACCATCCTGCTGTCTCCCCGGCCGCTCACCTCGTTGGTGCCTCCCTGAGAAGCGTAAGTGAACGTGCAGGTGAACCTGTCCTGCAGGATGGAAACGGGGGACACGTCGGCGCCGGCCCGGAGGGGGGCCCCCAGATCTCAGCCGCCACCCTGGGGGCTCCAACTCGACCTGGGTGCGGCGCCCCCTCAGCCCCCCCAGAGTCAGAGAGCCCCCTCCCCAGGCCCCACTCCTGCAGTCCCGCCTCCTAAGTCGGTGCCCCCCCACTCCTTGGAGCCCCGCCCCCATCAGACCGCAATCCGCTCAGGGCCCCGCCCCCGCACGACCACGCCCCCACCGTCGTCGAGGCCCCGCCCCTGCCACAGGCCCCGCCCCGGCCGCCTCCCCCACTCCCTCCCTGCAGTTCCGGGGCGGCGGCGCTCGTACCCCGGGGCCCGCGTGCTGGGAGAAGGCGTGCACCACGCCGCCGGGCCGCACGTCGAACGGCACCGTCAGCGGCTCGGACACCGCCTGCGCCGGCCCCAGCGCTACGGCCGCCAGCAGCAGCGCGCCCCACCAGCCCGCGCCGCCGCCGCCGCCGCCGCTCCTCCCCGCGCTGGGCGCCGCCATCTTGTGCTGGGGCCGGCGGACGGAGCGCGGCGAGGGACGCGTACGGCGTCCGCGGAGGGCCACGTCGGCGGCGGCACCGACACGTGACCCGGAAGGCCCCGCCCCGCCTTCCTGCGGGCCGCTATTTTGGGGGCGGGAGTCGGGCTTGTTGCCATGGCGCCCGAGGGGCGCTCCTAGTGGCTGTGCGCCGTCACGTGATGAGCCACAGATCCCTTGCCCCCGGGGAAGCGGGGCTGGGGCTTGTTGCCAAGTTGGCGGAGGCGGGGCGCGGCCTTCTTTGGGGAGGGGCGTTACCATAGCAACAGGATACCCTCCTCCCCATCCTCCGTAGTCAAAGGCGACCACTCTGCCACTAGGGTTCGCAGGAGCTGAGTGTGCTCGTTCGGTGGCGTTAATAAATGCTTGCAGGGAGTGGGCGGTAGCACAGCGGGTCAAGCGAACGTGGCACGAAGCGCAAGGATCGGCATAAGGATCCCGGTTCGAGCCCCCAGCTCCCCATCTTCAGGGGAATCGCTTCACAAGCGGTGAAGCAGGTCTGCAGGTGTCTGTCTCTCCCCGTCTTTGCCTCCTTTGTCCATTTCTCTCTGTCCTAACTACGAGGCCAATAATAACTGCAAAAAAATAATAATAAAACAAGGGCAACAAAAGGGAAGATATTTTAAAAAATCAATGCTTCCAATAACTTAAAGATTTATGGATGTGGCTCAGAGAAGCAAGCATCCGGTCTATTCAACGTCAGGGATGGAACTCGGGGCCTCACGCAGGAAGCACTGAAGCCCTGGCCAGGGTGCCACCTCCAGGGCTGCTACAGTGGTTTTTCTTCCATTCTGTTTTAATGCAGCTCTCTCCCTAACCACTCAATGTATTTATTCCTCAGGAAGCGAGATGGGGGAAAGACAGTTGTGGCTTCAGCACCCAGGACGATGGGGTTGGAACTCGGGACCTCATGGCGGCAAGGCCAACACTTCATCCAGTGCGCCCCAGAAGCATGGCCAGGGCCTGAGTCTGATGCCCAGCACACATGCCAGGAGGAGGCCCAGGTATCTGCCGCCCCGGTATCTGCCGGCTCGGCCCCTCTGTGCGCTGGCAGCTTCCTGCCGGGCGGTGGAGTGTGTGCCCCGCTGCTGCCTCGGGCAATGATTCCCCGGAAGGGCCAAGTGCTCTTTGCTAAAGATTCCCAGTGTGAGCAGATCTCCCTCCGCCTCTGACCCAGATGGCTTCTGTGAGCCCGAACCCATCACTGCTATTGCTCAGACTACACACAGCGTGGGGGTCACCTTTTCATTCAGAGAGACAGACGGAGCCCCAGAGCTGCCTCAATGCCAGGGCACCGGCCCTCCCCATGTGGTTCTGAGACGAGACATACCGCCCGCCTGCTTGTCTTTCTGGGGGGTGGGCAGCAGGCAGGCAACTTACTGGTGAGCTCTCTGCCCCCCTCTCAGCTGAGCCTCTTGTCTTGGCTCGTGGGCTGCAGAACCAGAATGACCCAGCCTGGAGGAACCGCCCTCCCTTCCCAGGGTGTCAACTCCCACCTGGCTCTGGCTGAGCCCACAGTTTGACGAGGGACCTCAGCTAGCTGACACCCCCCCACACACCTGCAGCAAGAGACTTAGAAGAGGCCCCTGGCAGGCTCGGCTTCCGGGTGGCATCTTTTAATGGGGCTACATCTTACACGCATAATTATAAAAGAATAGGGATTGACAAAAATATCTTCTTTCCATAATATGTGGCAGAGGCGGCATGTTTGTTTTTTTTCTTTGCTTTTTTCTGTTTTTGCCAGCCTCTGTCAGAACTCTGGGTGGGGATGGGCGGCAGCTACGGATGACCCTGAGGGGAGGGGGGCGCGGGGCCCCTCCCAGTTTGGGAGGACCCCCAGTTTTTGTGCGGACTGGACCCTCACTGCCAGCAGACCCCCTGATTGGCGCTGGTTGGTCTGGGAGGTTGCCCCACCTTTTAAATAACGATGGAGGGCACCACCTCCCAGACATGGGCACAGCTATGAAGTGAGGGTGGGTGGGGAGGAGCAGGCAGGGTTGGGGGTGGCATGCTCCCAGGCCTGGTGGGGGCTCCCAGGAGTGCAGGCGCTCGCCACCCCCCACCCCCCCCCTTCAGTCTCTACCGGCTGCACTGCTGCTGAGAATCCCGTGGCGGGATATGGTGCAGCAGGGGAGCAGATACAAAAAACCCTGAAGGCTCCGCCACTCGCTCGCTCGCTCGGTCCCGGCCCCACGGGTGGGGTGGCCGCCGCTGCTTGTGCTCTGAAGTGAGGGCCCGGCCCCAGCCGCGGGAGCAGGGTGGGGGCTCAGAGGTGCTCCTGCAGAAAGTGCAGTAACGTGACTTCGTAGTGCTCCCCGGATTCTGGGCACCGGATGCTATGTCTCTCGTTGGGGTAGATCTGCGGGGGCGGGGAGGCGGAGAAGATAGGTTGGAGGCCCCCCCAATCCAGGACGGCCCCAGGTCCTGACAAGCGGTCTCGGGGCGTTGGTCCACAGGGAGGAGGGGGTGTCAGATGCCAAGGGCCATTCCCACTGAACCACCCACCCTGAGGTTCTCAGGGACTTCAGGGTGCGCAGCCCGCGCCTCCCCGCGCCCTAAGTGCAGGCCAGGGTCCCTCCAAAACCCTAGGACCTTTCTGCGGGAAGCCCCGCCCACTACATCCTGAGGCCACGCCCCCAGCCACCCCAGGGCTAAGGCCCCGCCCACCACGCAGACCTGCCCAACCAGGGTACACAGGCGCCCAATCAGGACGAGGCCTGGCCCTGGGCTCCACCCACCACCCCGAGGCCCGCCCCCTCAGTATGGAGAGCCCGCCCCTCCGGAGCCAGGAGCTAATGTCCCCTCGCACAGAAGCCCCGGCACCCCCTATCCCTCTGGCTTCCAGACACCCCCGTTTTAGGCCTCTGATGCCCTGCGTTTCGGGAGGGCCCTTTCCTGAAGGGTCTGGCGCCCAGCACCCAACACGGGGGGGGGGGGGGGTGGCTGAGGCTAAAGGAAGGTGGGCGCCGGGGACCACCCGTACCTGCAGCTGGTAAGGCTTGCCCGCACGGATGAGCTGGGAGACCAGGAAGTTCGTGTGGAAGAAATGCACGTTCTCGTCCAGGAACCCGTGCAGGATGAGAAGACGGTTGGGCCTGGACGGGCGGGGAAGGGGTGCGGGCGTGAGCCGGGGACAGGGACACGGATGGGGTGGCCTGGCTGGCAGAGGCGGATGGAAGTCGGGCACCCCCCCCCCCCAGTTCTCTTCTAAGGAAAGGAGGCCTGAGCTAGGAAGCTGCCCCCTGGGCCCTGGGGGCGGTGACCACACGAAGGGGATGTTTCTTTCTCATTTTTCTCCTTCTGAAAAGGTTTTTTTTTTTTAAGCTTTATTTATTGGATAGAGACAGCCAGAAATTGAGAGGCAAGGGGGAGACAGAGATCCGGGAGGTGGTGCATTGGACTCTCAGAATTCCCAGCAGCACATGGACCAGAGTAATGTCTGGTTCACTCTCTCTCCCTCTTTTTCATTAGTAAATATTTAGAAAAGAGAGCGAGGGGAGTCAGGCGGTAGCACAGCGGGTTAAGCACAGGTGGCGCAAAGCGCAAGGAACGGCTTAAGGATCCCGGTTGGAGCCCCCGGCTCCCCACCTGCAGGGGAGTCGCTTCACAGGCGGTGAAGCAGGTCTGCAGGTGTCTCTTTCTCTCCCCCCTCTCTGTCTTCCCCTCCTCTCTCCATTTCTCTCTGTCCTATCCAACAATGACGACATCAATAATAACAGTAATAACTGCAACAATAAAGCAAGGGCAACACAAGGGAATAAATAAATAAATATTAGAAAAGAGAGACAGAGACTCCTGCACCCTGCTCCCCCACTCATGAAGCTTTCCCCCTGCAGGTGGGGACCAGAAGCTCGCTCCCAGTTCCTTGCTCACTGAAACGTGTGTGTTCAACCAGGTGCGCCAGCACCTGGCCCCTAAAAAGGGTTTTGAGCAGGCAGGGGTGGGAATCGGGACCTCACTGAGAACAGCTTCGTCCACTCACAAGCCGCCCGCCCTTCCTGGCTTCTCGCTCCACCTCCTTCTACAAGACACCACAGGACCTGAGGAGCCTGAGGCCATGCTGCCGGCAAAAACAGACCCCAAACAAAAAAGCAGAGGGGATGAGGAGTGCACAGGCCTGGGCAGGAGCAGATGGCATCACGGTTCTGCAGAGCCTCTCCTGCCTGAGGTTTTGAGGTCCTGGGTTCAATCCCCTGTACCACCATCAGCCAGAGCTGAGCAGGGCTCTGGGGGTTGGGGGGGGGAGTGATTTTTAAAAATAAACTTCAGGTCTGAGGCTCCAGATTGAGATCACAGGGCTAAGTCGATCTCGTGGTCTGTCTCTGTCTCTCGACCTTTATCTTAGACGGAACTCAAGATTAACTTTTCTTTTGTTGGAGCTGGGACTTCACAAAAATGCAATCCGACTGCTTCCGAACCATCACCTGCATTCTCTAAACTCTCATGCACTGGGCTGGGAGACAGCACAGGGGTTCAGTAAACAGACTCTCCCGCCTGAGGCTCTGGGCTCCCAGGTTCAATCCCCAGCATCGCCATCAGCCAGAGCTGAGCAGGACTCTGGGGGTCTCTGTCTATCATCCATCCATCTCCCTCTCTCTGTCCATCTAGCATGTCTCTCGCTCACTAAATAAATAAATGACACGCTAAAAAGTGAATGCCTCTCCTGGCTGAGGCTCTGAGGTCCCAGGTTCCATCTCCAGCAGCACCGTCAGCCAGAGCTGGGCAGGGCTCTGGGGGGGCGGGGGGATTGTAAAAAAAATAAATTTCGGGAGTCGGGTGGTACCACAGCAGATTAAGCACAGGTGGCACAAGGACTGGCAGAAGGATCCAGCCAGGTTCGAGCCCCCCCACTCCCCACCTGCAGGTGGTAAAGCAGGTCTGTCTCTCCCCCTTTATCTTCCCCTCCTCTCTCCATTTCTCTCTGTCCTATCCAACAAAGACGACATCACCACCAAGATAACTACTACAACAACAACAACAAAGGGCAGCATGAGGGAATAAATATTAAAAAATAAATAAAATAAATTTCATTACTGTCTATTTACATTCGTTACTTGACAGAGGGAGGGAGGGAGGGAGGAAGACCAGAGAGAGCTTGAACCCAGGACCCCGAGCAGCATCCAGAGTTACCCTGAGGCCCCTCCAAGGCACCTCCATGTGTACTTCAGTGGCAGGGATGCCACAGCCAGGGAGCCTCCCCAGGTGCTGTGGTCACCTCATGTGGGATGGGGGCCTGATCCTGGGCCCCAGCTGGGTGAGCTGTCTCCAGGGACAAAGGGGTGGGGTTCTCCACTCAGGGGGCTCAGGCAGGCCGGGTCTTACTCGTTAGGCAGCTTCTCCACGTGCAGGGCCACGGAGCCGGCCTCATAGCCCGGCTGGTTGTTCTCCGGGACGTCCATGTAGCGCTCGGTGTAGCCCGTGTCATAGGCCATCCAGACCGTCACCGGGGCGCCCGCGATAGCCACCTGCAGGCCGCAGTGGACGGCGGGAGAGACAGACACAAAGACAGGGAGAGAGAGCGGAGCTGGTCAGGCCCAGGCGGATGGCTGCTGGGGGTCCCCGGGAGGACTGGCGCGGTGGGGGTGGGGGGGTCCTCAGCCCCGGGACCCCGTGCAGGGCGACCCCCCACCCCAGGCCCACGCCTTGCGGCCGCCTCCTCCTCCTCCCCGCCGCCGCTCTGCTCGCCTGGCCCCACCTCTGCCCGTCGCGGCGGGTGGGTCCTGGGCGGGCGGCCTCGCGGAGAGCTGCTGGCGGGGGCAGGCGGGCGGCGTCCGGCATGGCGGCGAGAGGAGGAGGAGGGGGCGGCCCCGCGGGGCGGCGGGCAGCTGCGGGGAGAGACGGCCAGGTGCCAGGGCCCCCCCAGCCGCCGCACTGCGCCCCGGCCCCTGGCCCGGAGCGGGGCTGCACCCACCTTGAAGACGTGTGGCTTGTGCACCAGGCCCATGAGCGCCAGGAAGCCGCCGTACGACCAGCCGTGGATGGCCACGCGGCTCAGGTCCACGAAGCCGTACTTCTCGGCCACGAAGTGCAGCCCTTCTACCTGGTCCTCGAGCTCCACCTGGCCCTGGGGGCAGGGTAAGGCGGGCTGGGGGCTGCGCCTGCCAGGGGCTCAGCGGTCAGGCACCCCCAGCTCCTAGGGGCTGCCCTGCAGGGTGGGGGGCCTCAGCCAGGGGTGGGGGGCCTCAGCCAGGGTCGGGGGACCCCCAGCTCCTAGGGGCTACCCTGCAGGGTGGAGGGCCTCAGCCAGGGTCCGGGAACCGCCCCCCCAGCTCATAGGGGGTCTGCCCTCTGCAGGGCGGGGGGAGAGGGCTCCCCTTGGCCAACTCTCCCTCCTCGTCACATGTCCCTCCACCCCAAGGCCCACCCACCACCAACACCCCACGTCCTCCGTCGTCACCACCTCCACACCCCTGCAGGCAGCCCTGTGCACTTGAACCCAGGGCAGGGCTCCCCCCCAGCAGGCTCAGCACACCAGGACAGGGGGGGTTACCATCTGGTTCTTCAGGGCCCCCTCGAAGCGCAGCCCCCGCTGGCAAGAGCCCCGGCCGTCGATGACGACCACGGCGTAGCCCAGGGAGGCCAGCGTGTTGAGCCGAAGATACTTGACGCCCTTGAATGAGTTGTTGACCAGCTGCACCTGGACACGGGGACAGGCGACATGGGGACACGGGGACAGGGAGACACGGGGACAGGGGGACACAGGGACAGGGAGACATGGGGACACAGGACACGAGGACATGGACTTGATGACATGGGACAGGGGATGGACATGGGGATGGGGAAATAGGGACAGGGACACAAGGATGGGGGACAAGGGGACAGGAAACAAAGGGGTGGGGATGGGGACACGGGGACAGGAATGGGTCATGGGGACGGGGCCCTGAGCGTATGTCACTCGCCACACCCAGTGGGGAGGCAGCTGTTGGTGGAGGGGAGCAGACAGCCTCCCTCACTGGGGAGCCCAGGAGGGCAGACAAAGGCCCCTCGGTGCCTTGCTGGAGACAGCTAGAGGGCCACAGACTCGAGTCCCGGGCCACGACGCTCCTGCCAAACCCGCCCCAGCGAGACACACACGCTCTCCCTCTCCCTCTCCCTCTCCCGTTAATAGGTTTTGCTAGTCTTAGTGACAGATACAGAGAGATAGACCCCAGACCCCTGCTCAGCTCTGGCTGATGGCGGTGCTGGGGAGTGAACCCGGGACCCCAGAGCCTCGGGCAGGAGTCTTGTGCAGAACCATCCCGCTGTCTGCACGGCCTGGATAAAATGTTGATTTTTAACGAGAGAGGCGGGAGCGCGCACGTTGAGCATATGGGTGAGGCAGGAGCACTGCCATGAGCTTCCCCAGGTGTTGGGGCACTGCCGCATGTGGAGCCCGGGCTTGAACCTGTGCCAGGCGGGCGCTCTATCTCTCCGGCTTCTAAGTAGTTGCACTGAGATCCGCCCTGCACTTTGGGGTGGGCAGGGTGTGGGCAGGGAAGGGGGGAGGGGGTCTGGCAACAAGCCAGGCCCCACCTGCTCGAGGTTCCCGGGGGCGGCGCACAGGGCGGACACCCACCTGGGGACCTCCATAGACGAAGAGCACGGTGGGGTGCTTCTTCCCAGGCTGCACCGCGTGCGGCTTGTAGACCATCCCGTAGAGCCGCACGCCCGCCCGCGTGTGGAAGTGGAAGATCTCAGGGGGCACGTAGTCCGGGGGGCAGCCTGGAGGAGGGGCAGGGGAGCAGCAGCTGTGTCTGGGGGTGGCGGGCGGTCCCACTGCCGGAATCTCATTGCCGGCATCCGAGCTTCCTCCGGCAGCAGAGGACCTCCACACTTGGCGCCGGGGGCGTGTGTGGGGGGCGTGTGTGGGGGCATGTGTGGGGGACTCACTGGCCGCCTCCATCATGCTGGCCCAGAAGCGGGGCTGCTTGTGCAGGGGGTCGGCATGGCCTGTCAGCTTGTACACGTGCACGCAGGGCGGGGAGGCCACACTGCTGTAGTGGCTGACGAACATGTCGAAGTTCTGTGGGAGGGGCTGCGTCACCCACGCCCGCTCCCCCCCACCCCCACCCACACCCCGGCCACCCCACCTCCCCGGCGCAGCCCACCTGGCTCATGGAGCAGCTGTGGGAGAAGCCGGGCGCCGTGAGCCGCACGATCTCGCCCGGGGCGGCGTAGCTGGCGGCGTACAGGTGGTGCTCCAGTGGCGTGTCCCGCGTGCCGTGGAAGTACACCAGCCGTGCCTCCTCGTCCACCCACAGCTGGGGGCAGCGGCGCTGTCTGGGGGGCTCACGGACCGCCCTGCCCCGCCCCGCCCCTCCCGGAGTCCCCAGCCTACGGCGCCCCCTTCCCGCTTGGCTCCCTAACTCGCTCGCTCTCTGCCTGCCTGCCGGCCTGCCGGCCACAGGTGCAGCCCCGGTCGGACCGATCAGTGCCCTGGGTCCAGTGCGTGTGTTTGGGGGGTGGGGGGGGTGGTACCTTGGAGCCGTGCCGGGCCAGCACCTCCCACTCCCCGCTGGTCAGGGCCACCTCCTCCAGGATCGGACACTTGAACTCATCTGTGGGGATGGGGGACAGGTCAGAGGGGCCCCTTGCACCCCCGTCCCTGTGGGTTCTGACAGGACCCTCTCGCACTACCTGGGGCCAGGTGGTCCGTGTGCCAATAAAACTTTATTCGTCATAGTCGTTGTCATCCGTGCAGGGGGGGGGGCTCACCTTCCCCGGGGCTGAGGGGCTGCGTCCAGTCGTAGCCGCGGGGCCGGAGCAGGGCGGTGACCTTGTAGAGGTGGCAGAAGCCTGTCTTGCACTCGTCAGCCTTGAGGAAGCACAGCTCCTCCGCGCCCTCTGATTGGGGGAAGGGATAGAAGATGTCATGGACCTGCGGGAGGGAGGGGAGAAGGGCTGTCAGGTGGCGGGGCCGCCGGGGTCGGGGGTGGCGTGAGTGATCGTGGCCCAGCTGGTCATAAAACTTTAAAGACCTTGGCGCGGGCCACATAGACGGGAAGGCCAGGAGGGGCGGGCCCAGTGGGTGTGGCGGGGTGTCAGTGAGACTTTATTTCGAGCCCCCCCCACCGGGCGGGCTTGGGTGAGGGGCCCTGCAGCCCTTACGTTGATCCACACGTCTGTGACCTCTTCGTAGATGACGTAGGGCTGCGCGGTGTGGGGCAGGGCGGCGGCCAGGGCCCGGCGCTGGGCTTCGTCCTCGGGCCGCGGGATGAAGAGCTCGGGCGGGAGCAGGACCAGCTGCAGCCTCTGCTGGGGCCGGTCCAGGAACATGGCCCAGGCGCTGGGGCCCGGCAGGGAAGGGAGGGCAGAGAGGTCAGCCCCAGGGGAGGGGGCCGCTCCCAGCAGGGCCTCCCAGCTCCCGGGATGTGGCAGAGACGGACAGAGACAGGAGAGACAGGAGAGACATCTCGCTCTGCTGCCCTGTGAAGCTTCACTACAGCCCTGTGGTGTGGTGCCAGGAAGCCCCGCCTCTCCCTCCCTCTCTCCTCTCCCTCCGTCTCCCTCTCTCTGTGCCCCTCTCTCCCTCTCCCTCCCCGTCTCCCCACCCCACCCTAACCCTAACCAAGGCGCACTCACTACTTGCCGTCGCGGGTCCAGCCGGCGCGGGCAATATACTCCACGGAGGGGAACAGAGAGCTGAAAGGCTGCACCAGCTCCTTCTCCCGGGTCGAGATGATCTGGAGGGAGAAGACAGGGGTTGGAGGTCTGGGGGGGGGCTTCAGGGTTCAGCAGGCAGGAAACCGCCCCCCCCCCCACTAGGAAATTCAGCTGGGTGGGCAGGCGTCTTAGTCGCACCTTGCCCTGCCCGTCGGTCGTGAACTCCGCCAGCTTCAGCGCGATCTTGGGGTTCTTGCTACCTGAGGAAGCGATGGGGGTGAGGACGCCGGGGGAGGGGTGCCGGGAAGGAGCCCTCAGAGAAGAGGGGAGATAGATGCCCCAGAACAAGCACTAGTGACGACAGAGACAGTGAGAGACAGGCGCCAGGCGGTGCACCTGGTAGAGCGCACACGTCACCGTGCACAAGGACCCGGGTTCGAGCCCCCGGTCCCTACCTGCGAGGGGGAAGCTTCCCGAGCGGTGGAGAAGGGCTGCAGGCATCTCTCTCTCTCTCTCTCTCCCCTCTCCCCTCTCCACCCAGCGATAAATAAGTAAAAACCAAGAGGGAGGGGAGGGGAGGGGAGGGCTCAACCCTGAGCGCAGGTCCAGACCAAACCACTAGTCAATCATGAATTAGTCACGAGGACACATAGGGGAAAGGGGTGTGGGCAGTGACCACGGGCCAGAGAGCCTGGGCACCACGTGGTAGGTCCCACGGCACGGGGGGGGGGGGGGGCTCGAGTGCGTCTGTGTGGGCGTCACCTGTGGGGGGCTCGAGTGCTTCTGTGTGGGCGTCACCTGTGGGGGGCTCGAGTGCGTCTGTGTGGGCATCACCTGTGGGGGGGGGGGGCTCGAGTGCGTCTGTGTGGGCGTCACCTGTGTGTGTGTGGGGGGCTCGAGTGCGTCTGTGTGGGCGTCACCTGTGCGGGGGGGCCTCGAGTGCGTCTGTGTGGGCGTCACCTGTGCGGGGGTACCGGTAGGAGTCTGTCTTCCTCTCCTCCAGGGCGGGGGACGGCACGTGGATCACCTCCACCTCCGACTCGTCCACCTCCTCGTACAGAAGCCGCAGGGCCTTATGGCCATCGGGACCTGGGGGGACGGGGGCCCGGAGGGGCTGGGGTCCCGCCTCCCAAGCTGCCCTCCCCCAGCGCCACCCTCACGCCGTCCTGCACCCCTCCCCACCCGCTACGTGACAGGCGCCCGGAAGCAACACAGGGTGGGAGAGAGTGCTCTCTGGGTAGGGCACTGGCCCGGTCCAGCCTGAGGTCCAGGTCGAGCCCCGGCACCACACGGGAGGGGCCGAGGTGACAGGAGAAGCCCCAAGGCCGTGCTCACCCTCCCCGCATCACAGTCAAGTACTCTGAGAGGGAGTCATGCATCGGGTCCGAGGGGCCTCCCCGCTCGGGGAACTCGGGAGGGCGGAGCGGTGGCGAGGCCGTGGGGACCTACCCTCAGCAGTGGCCCTAGGACACCACCAGTAGCCGGTAAAACGGTCGAATTCCTCCTGGATGACGAAGGTGGCCACGCCGGCGGACTTGGCGTCTTCCAGCACGTTGGACGAGCCTGGGGGGGGGGGGGGGGGTCAGCCTGTCAGAGGCACCAGAGCGGCGCTGGAGTCTGTCTGTCTCTTCCAAAACGGCTACAGGGCGGGTGTGGCACACCAACACGAGCGCATAGGATGCTGTGCGTGACGACCCGGGTTCGAGAACCCAGTCCCCACCTGCAGGGAGAAAGCTTCCCAAGCAGTGAAGCTGGGCTGCCGCTGTCTCTCTCTCTCTCTCTTCCCTCCCTTCTCAATCTGTCTCTCCTTTCCCCTTTTGAAAATATGTTCTTTAACTTTTCATTATATGTGCTTAGAGTAGCCAAAATTCAAGAGAAGGGGAGGCAGGGAGAGAGACAGAGAGATCCCTGCAGCCCCACTCATGAAGCTACCCCCCTGCAGGTGGGGACCAGGGGCTCGAACCTGGGTCCTTGCACATTTTGACATGTGCGCCACCGCCCCCTGCTCAGCTCTGGCTGATGGTGGTGCCAGGGCTTGAACCCGGGACCTCAGAGCCTCAGGCACGAGAGACTGTGTGTAGGACCCCTGTGCCGTCCCCCGGTCCCTCAATTCCTCTTGCTCCAACGTAAAGAAAAGAAGCCTGTACAAAAGCTCACAGGGACAGCCCGCCGCGCTGGCCTGGACACGCCGCCCCAGGCTGGAGCCCCACCGCACCAAGGGAAGCTCTTTCCCTCTCTCCCTGCACATCTCCGAGCAAAGCGGAGCAGGGGCTGGATGCGGCACCCGAGGGGCCTCACCACGGTGGCAGAAGGTGAGGCGACGCTCCTGGCCCGTCTCCAGGCTGCCCACCCACAGGTCGTTGTTGTTGATGAAGGAGAAGAAGAGGGGGTCGGCCGGGCAGATCTTGGGGTCCATGCGGGGCCCCGAGCACTGTGTCTTGATCTCCAGGGGCTTCATGGGGGAGACCTGGTGGCAGGCGGGCACGGTCAGGGGGCTGCAGCCTGGCTCTCGTGCCCACCCCCCACTTCCCCGCCCGTGCACACCATGAAGCCGTTGTCCCCGCCGTCCCGGCAGTGGAAGAGGCTGTTGCTGGCCTGGAAGAGGAAGAGGCCGCTCTGCGGGTGGAAGTCGTACGAGGTGATGCCAAACACGCCCAGCCGCTTCCTCTCTCGCAGCAGCTCCTCCTCCCGCGAGTAGACCCCGTGCTGGGGCGTGGCCTGCGGACACAGGGCGGGGGGACACGGGCCTGGAGACCTCGCCCTCCTCCCTCCACACCCCGTCCCATCAGCAGCGAGATCCAGCCTCGGGGCTTCCCCTGGTACTGCAGGGGCTCTCACGTGGTGCCAGGGCTCCCGCCTCCGAGGCACCATCCAGGTGGTGATGCGCCCAGTCAAGCACACGTGGGACCGTGCACAGGGACCTGGGTTCGAGCCCCCACCCCCCAGCTGCAGGTGGGGGACGCTTCACGAGTGGTGAAGCAGGGAGGCAGGCATCTGCACGTCTGTCTCCCCTCCCAATTTCTCTTTCCTGTTAAATAAAAAGGAAAGGGAAACAATGGCCACCCAGGAGCAGTGGCAGCCGCCCTCCACCCCATGCCTCCTAGGATGCTCCTGTGACGGCCGCGGGTCCGAGTCCCACAGGTCTGGGTGACAGGGCGGGCTGACGGAGCACCAGTGGGCCTGGGCCTGCCTCACCCCGCATCCGGGGACGCTGCTGGAGCCTTCTAGCCGGCCATGCAGGGGAGAGGGGCTGAGCCCAGGCGGGGAGCCAGGGTCCAGAAGTGGCTGCGTGGCCAAGGCCTCCTCTTCCAGGCAGCCCACCTGGAAGTGGTCGAGCATCTGTTTCCAGGACAGCAGCAGCAATGCCTCCTTGCGTACTTTCCGGGGGATCTCAGAGTAGAGCAGGGAGTTCTCACGGCTGCCGTAGGGCATGCCTGCAGGAGGAGAGACTGGTGGGGGCCCTGCAGGATCTGGGTTCAAGCCCAAGCACCATGCACAGCACCCAGGGAGCCCCATGGAGGGTGGGCAGGGCTGTGGGGTCTCTCCTCTCTCAGCACCAGGCACAGCACCCAGGGAGCCCATGGAGGGTGGGCAGGGCTGTGGGGTCTCTCCTCTCTCAGCACCATGGACAGCACCCAGGGAACCCATGGAGGGTGGGCAGGGCTGTGGGGTCTCTCCTCTCTCAGCACCAGGCACAGCACCCAGGGAGCCCATGGAGGGTGGGCAGGGCTGTGGGGTCTCTCCTCTCTCAGCACCAGGCACAGCACCCAGGGAGCCCATGGAGGGTGGGCAGGGCTGTGGGGTCTCTCCTCTCTCAGCACCATGCACAGCACCCAGGGAGTCCCATGGAGGGTGGGCAGGGCTGTGGGGTCTCTCCTCTCTCAGCACCAGGCACAGCACCCAGGGAACCCATGGAGGGTGGGCAGGGCTGTGGGGTGTCTCCTCTCTCAGCACCAGGCACAGCACCCAGGGAGCCCCATGGAGGGTGGGCAGGGCTGTGGGGTCTCTCCTCTCTCAGCACCAGGCACAGCACCCAGGGAGTCCCATGGAGGGTGGGCAGGGCTGTGGGGTCTCTCCTCTCTCAGCACCATGGACAGCACCCAGGGAGCCCATGGAGGGTGGGCAGGGCTGTGGGGTCTCTCCTCTCTCAGCACCATGGAGAGCACCCAGGGAGCCCATGGAGGGTGGGCAGGGCTGTGGGTCTCTTCTCCCCAGCACCAACTAAGGAAGAACCCCAAGCACACACAGGGGTCTGAGCCCACATTTAACAGATTTTAAATTTTTGTGACTGGGATGGGGCACAGTGGGTCGTCTGCTGGCCTCTCTAGCCTGAGGCCCCGAGTTCAATCCCCCGCCTCGCACCCCTGGGGCAGTGGGGGCACCCTGTTCCTCTCTCACACAAACACGTCAATAAACCTTTGGTCGCAGATAAACACGTGTCTACCATGGCCAGGCCTTCCGGGAGGGACAGACCTCCTCCCTGGGGTTGAGTCACCGTCACCACACCCCTGGGCTCCGGCCAGCGGCTGCTCCATGCGGGACAGTCAGCGAGGCCCCCGCCCGGCCCGGGGAGAGGCGGCCAGCTGGGAGGAGGACAAGGATTTGCCCCAGCCTGGGGTGGGCGGGCAGCTCTGAGTAAGAGACACATGGCTTAAGGAAACAAGTCCAGAAGCCCAAGCCACACGGGCAGCTAGCGCCAGCACCAGCGCCAGCAGGGGAGCAGTGGTGTGACCACTAGCCAAGGAGAGCCAGCAGCCCCGGACGGGAGGGCTGGGAATCTGGTTTGGTGGCCCCCTGGAAGTGGGGAGCAGCCCTGCACCCCAAGAGAGGTGATCGGGCCTTCTGCCTCCTGCGCCCCAAACAGGACTTGTGACTCCTGGGAGCCCTGCTCAGCTCAGGTCGACGGTGGTGCCAGGCCTGGAACCCGGGGCCTCAGGCAGAGTCCTGCGTCTCCAGCCCGACTTTTCTGTTGGGGCAAGGCCTGGTGCCTGACAGAGACAGCCCAGTAGTTATCCTTTCCTTCCTGAGGCTCAGAGGCTGCAGGTTCAAGCCCCAGCACCACTGTTAGCCAGAGCTGAGCAGGATTCTGGTCTGTCTGTCTCTCTCTCTCTCTCTCTCTGCAGGATTCTGGTCTGTCTCTCTCTCTCTCTCTCTGTCTCTGTCTCTGCAGGATTCTGGTCTGTCTCTCTCTCTCTCTCTCTGTATCTCTTACTAAAATAAAACAAACATGTCCAGGGAGACAGCATGATGGTTCTACAAAAAGACTCTCCTGCCTGAGGCTCTGAGGCTGCAGATTCAAGCCCCAGCACCAACCACCGTCAGCCAGAACTCAGCAGGGCTCTGGGAAAAAAAAAAAAAAAAAAAAAAAAAACTAAGAGTAACAGAAAGGGGATCCTGGAACCACAGGAACAGATGGGCGGCAGAAACTCCCAGCCATCCGCGGGCACCTCAGTCCTGGCTGAGAGCCACCTGGCCCCCGGCCGGCGCACATGCACGGCAGGACCTGAGCGAAGCCACTTTGGCTCTGTGGGTCTGTGAGGTGATGTCTGGAGGCAGCAGCCTCTGGGCCTCCCAAGGCAAAGGCGGGTGACCAGGGTCCAGGAGCAGGGCTTCCCTGGTGCGGTCCAGGGAGCTTCAACATGGGGTCCCTGGATGGAGGCCTAAGGGGGGGGTGACTACTTAGCAAGAGGGCCACATCCTGGCTCGAGAGGCCCCGTGGCCTGGTCACCACCATCCCAGAAACTGGCCGGGGGAGGGAGGGTGTCCCAGACGGGTGGTGAGGGTTCTTCAGGGGCCCTGCAGAGCTCAAGGGGGCCTTGAGATGAGAGAGACCGAAGGCTTCCTGGGAGTCTGAGAGTCCAAGAGGGAATGGGGGGGAGATTGTGTGAGGGGTCTATAGGGTGTGGGATGTATGGGGTCTGGGGGCCTGGAGGTGTAAGGGGCGGGAGGGTCTGGGGGCCTGGAGGTGTGAGGGGCAGGAAGGGTCTGGGGGCCTGGAGGTGTGAGGGGCAGGAAGGGTCTGGGGGCCTGGAGGTGTGAGGGGCAGGAAGGGTCTGGGGGCCTGGAGGTGTGAGGGGCAGGAAGGGGTCTGGGGGCCCGGAGGTGTGAGGGGCAGGAAGGGTCTGGAGGTCTGGAGGTGTGAGGGGCAGGAAGGGGCCTGGGGGCCCGGAGGTGTGAGAGGCAGGAAGGGTCTGGGGGCCTGGAGGTGTGAGGGGCAGGAAGGGTCTGGGGGCCTGGAGGTGTGAGGGGCAGGAAGGGGTCTGGGGACCTGGAGGTGTGAGGGGCAGGTAGGGTCTGGGGGCCCGGAGGTGTGAGGGGCAGGAAGGGTCTGGGGACCTGGAGGTGTGAGGGGCAGGAAGGGTCTGGGGGCCTGGAGGTGTGAGGGGCAGGAAGGGGTCTGGGGGCCCGGAGGTGTGAGGGGCAGGAAGGGTCTGGAGGCCTGGAGGCGTGAGGGGCAAGAAGGGGTCTGGGGGCCCAGAGGTGTTAGGGGCAGGAAGGTGTCTGGGGGCCCGGAGGTGTGAGAGGCAGGAAGGGTCTGGGGGCCCGGAGGTTTGAGAGGCAGGAAGGGTCTGGGGGCCTGGAGGTGTGAGGGGCAGGAAGGGTCTGGGGGCTGGGAGGGCCGAGCTGCTCACCAAGGTAGTAGAGGCGGTGGGAGTGGGGGCCCGCCTGGTCGGTCTTCTGCACAAACTGGAAGTCGTGGGGCGCCTTGCTCAGCGCGAGCCCCGAGTGCCGCCGGCTACCATGGATCAGGGCGCGCAGCCCCTCCCACGAGTGCTTCTGCACCTGGAAGCGGGCGGCCGGGGAGTCCCGCTCCCCTGTGCCCCCCGCCTCCGCAGCCGCCATGCTCTCTGGGGCCTCGGGGTTCCTCGCCAGGCTGCGGGGGAGGGTGTCAGCAGGGCAGGTGGGCGAGCTGAGCAGGGACGCGGGGGCGTGGGGCACGGGGGACGGGAAGACAGAGCAGGAAAGACCCCCGGCCCTGCTCCACCACCCGCAAGCTGCCCATGGCGCTCCGTGGTGCTCCCACTGGGCGCCGGCCCAAGGCCTCTCTGCAGCGTGGCCTGGACTTTTCGGGGTCCCCGTCACCCCACTGACTTCAACCAGGGCTGGGCCCTCCGGGAGCCAGGTGTCAGGAGCGGCAGGTGGGAGGAATGGTCCCGCAGGTCACATGACCCCAGCGAGGGTCCCAGGTTGCTCCCACCCCCCAGGGCCTGGGGCCTCATCCCACTCCCCCACCCCACCCCCGCAGCCCTGCCTGTCCCAGAGCCTCAGAGCATTGGGCAAATATTTGCTTTGGGGACAGGCCGGGGGCTGCGGGCAGCAACATTCCAGACCAGGAGGCCGGGCGGGGCGGAGGGTGGCCGCAGGGAGACAGCTCGGCGGGGAGAGGGCAGGACAGGTGGACCAGGCTGCGGTTTGCTTGGGGACCCCCCCCTCTCTCCCTCAACACGTGAATGAAATCCAGGTGGGGCGCAGCGGATACAGCGCTGGCCCTGGGTTCGAGCCCCAACATCGCAAGTGCCAGAAGGCGGCTCTGTGTCTCCCTCAAACCATCTCCGACCCACAAACAAGTTCGAGCACGCACCGTGCCTGGCCTGAGGCCCCGGGTTCAAGCCCTTGGCCCCTTGTGGAAACAGTGTGTTCGAGACCAAGGGGTCTCTCCTGTCTCTCCCCTCTGTCTCTCCCCGTCTCTCCCCTGTCTCTCTCCTCTCAGTCTCTCGAAGCTGCACTGAGCAGAGCACGCCAGGAAGGGGGGGGTTCAGGCTGGCAAGGAGGCCCCGGCACTCACTCCTGGGAGTCAAACCCTGAGCCCAAGGGTGGGCACCTCCCCCTACAGGCCTCCAAACCCAGGCCTTGCCCGCCCACTGCTGGGAATCGGACAGGGGAGCTCCGAAACCTGCGGGGCTCCGGAGCAGAGGAAGCAAGGGGGCGGGGGGGGGGGGGGTGACCTGATGGGGGGGGGCTTGCCTGGCGTCCCGGCAGAGGGCCCAGGGGGCGGCCACACGGGCCAGGAGCTGGGCGGCCGAGTGCAGCATGGAGGAGCCTCCGAAGGTGGCGGGGCCCAGCCTCCCAGAGTTGACACAGCTGGGTCCACTCAGGCCAGGGCCGCCCAGTGGGAGCCCCACCACGGCGGGGCGGGGCAGGGCAGGGCGGGGTAGGGGAATCCCCGGCCTCAGAGCTGGCTGCAGGTCAGGAGTGCTCCAGGAGCCGAGCGCCTGGGGGCGGAAGGGGCGGGGTGGGGGTGTCCCTGCCAGCTCTCTGTCTCTCTCCACCTCCTGCCCCACTGTTCAGCTCTGGCTGTTGGTGATGCCCGAGACTGAACCCAGGACCTGCTGTGAGAGGCCATGGCATCGACACTGCACCCCGGCGGCCTCTTACCTCCCTCCTGCCTAGCGGTGTGGAAGAGCGAGTTAGCTCGGCAGGGCAGGTGCCTGGCTGGCTGTGAGCCCGGGCACCACGTGGGAAGCACCGTGATACTGGGGGAAGCTCTCTTTTTCTCTCCAAAGGAAAAGGAGCGAAAGTGAGGGTGTCTGGCAGTAAAGCAGAGAAAAACAAAACTAACATCTCTGGGTCCCTCTCTCTCGGGGATCTTGGAAGCGGGATCCTGGGGCCACCCCACAGGCTGCAATTTGGGGAACTCAGGCAGACAGCCCGCGGCCACGGCCCTCACCTCCTCCAACTCGCGGAGTCCTCACCGTCCAGTCGCAGCTTCTTCACCCTCTGCATGAACCGCACAGCCTGGGGAGCGGGCACCTGCAGGGACCTGGGTTCAGGGCCTGTTCCGGGTGTGCGCTCTGGCCCCCGCGCCTCCCCAGGGGTGTGGGCTCCGCACCAAAACCCCAGCACTGCCCCACGGGCACCTGAGAGTCCCAGCCTTGCCTCCCTGTGTCTCCTGTCTCAGGTTCAAGCCCTGGCGCCACGCAGAGTAGGAAGCGCCAGGGGAAGCTGAGATGGCCAGTGAGAGCTCGGCCCCCAGCACCGTGTGGGAGCCCCTCCCCCTCTGCAGTCCCCTCCCCTGGACACCCTGAGGTGTCAGAATGTGGGTGCAGGCCCAGCACCCTCCGGTGGAGTCAGCACCCCATCTTCAGGAAAAAGCGGCAGGTGGGCCGGGCCTCAGCAGGCGAGGGTCAGGGTCCATCATCCCAGCCCTCGCAGGGGGTGTGGGGCAGCCGGACCCGTCCCCCCACCCTCGGGTGCCCCTTGGAGGGAGGCTCATGTGCCCCTCCCAGAGCCCAGGAAGCGCGGCCACCAACCGAGGGCGCTGACCGGCCCTGGGCCGCGGCTTCCTGTCCCGGGATCCGGCTTCCACTTCCGGGAGCCACGGCTTCCTGCCCCCCCACCAGACGCCCCTCTCAGGAATCTATCCCCAAACCAGGGCCCTGCCCAGACCGGCCCCCCAGACTGGGGCTACCCCAGACCCCAAGCTCCCAGGCTGGGACCCCCAAACAAGCCCCCCAGCGAGTCCCCCAGACCGGATGGTCTCCAGACTTGAACCCCCAGACCAGGGCGCCCACACACAGGCCCCTCCAGGACTGTCCCCCCAACCAGGCCCTCAGGCCAGGGCCCCCCAAGCCTGTCCTCCCAGGCCAAGCAACCCAGGCAGAGCCTCCCAGACAAGGGGACCCCCAAGGCCTGTCCCCACAGAGCAGGACACCCAAGGCAGAGACCCCTCAACCGGGGGACCACAAGGCCTGTCCCCCAAATACAGAGGCTCCAAGGTCTGTACCCCACTGACCTGGAACACCTCCCAGACTAGAGATACCCAAGGCCAGTCATTTCCTCCTTACCAGACCCCAGACCAGGACCCCCCAGACCAGGACCCCCCAGACCAGGACCCCCCAGACCAGGAAACCCCAGACCAGGACCCCCCAGACCAGGACCCCCCAGACCAGGACACCCCCAGACCAGGACCCCCCAGACCAGGACCCCCAGAACAGGACCCCCCCAGACCAGGACCCCCAGAACAGGACCCCCCCAGACCAGGACCCCCAGAACAGGACCCCCCCAGACCAGGACCCCCAGACCAGGACACCCCCCAGACCAGGACCCCCCAGACCAGGAAACCCCCCAGACCAGGACCCCCCCAGACCAGGACCCCCAGACCAGGACACCCCCCAGACCAGGAAACCCCAGACCAGGACACCCCCCAGACCAGGACCCCCAGACCAGGACACCCCCCAGACCAGGACCCCCAGACCAGGACACCCCCCAGACCAGGAAACCCCAGACCAGGAAACCCCAGACCAGGACCCCCAGACCAGGACCCCCCCAGACCAGGACCCCCCAGACCAGGAAACCCCAGACCAGGAAACCCCAGACCAGGACACCCCCCAGACCAGGACCCCCCCAGACCAGGAAACCCCAGACCAGGACCCCCCAGACCAGGACCCCCAGACCAGGACACCCCCCAGACCAGGACCCCCCAGACCAGGAAACCCCAGACCAGGACCCCCAGACCAGGACACCCCCCAGACCAGGACACCCCCCAGACCAGGACACCCCCAGACCAGGACCCCCCCCAGACCAGGAAACCCCCCAGACCAGGACACCCCCCAGACCAGGACCCCCCAGACCAGGAAACCCCAGACCAGGACCCCCAGACCAGGACACCCCCCCAGACCAGGACACCCCCCAGACCAGGACCCCCAGACCAGGACAGCCCAGACCAGGAAACCCCAGACCAGGACACCCCCCAGACCAGGACCCCCCAGACCAGGACACCCCCCAGACCAGGACCCCCCAGACCAGGAAACCCCAGACCAGGACACCCCCCAGACCAGGACCCCCAGACCAGGACCCCCCAGACCAGGAA